>NC_133655.1:112761707-112998602 GCF_009905375.1 Apium graveolens
AAGGATGTAATATATGGGATATATCGTGTAATTATTTTTGCTAATAAATAAATATTATGCATGTCCAGTATTTATTCTGTGAATTAACTGTTAAGTGGTATATGTATTTGGATGTTTAAAAATAATATCAATTGAGTATTTTAATTTTTATATGTCCAAAATAAAATATGGATAATTGTCATATCTTCCTATTTATTTTTATGTTGATTTATGATTTTATAGGAAATTTATGGATTTTATGGAATCCTTTTAAGGAGGGAAGGATGTAATATATGGGATATATCGTGTAATTATTTTTGCTAATAAATAAATATTATGCATGTCCAGTATTTATTCTGTGAATTAACTGTTAAGTGGTATATGTATTTGGATGTTTAAAAATAATATCAATTGAGTATTTTAATTTTTATATGTCCAAAATAAAATATGGATAATTGTCATATCTTCCTATTTATTTTTATGTTGATTTATGATTTCATAGGAAATTTATGGATTATATGAATTCTTTTTACGAGTATTTATAAACTATTTTATATAATCGGGAACCAACCGACGTCATCCGTTTTTACGTTTTTATAACCCGAAACTCTTCCGAGAACTCCTTCCTAACCTAATTGCAATATTCCGAGCTTTTTTCATGTTTCGACATTTTCGATCCGGCGTACGGTTTGTCCTGCGCGGGTCCCAGCGCAATATTTTCGATACATTATTCGTTTCGGTAAATCAATAAAACTCGTATTTTTGATAAACGGGATCTTTTTATTAAACTATTACAATTATCACCTCGTAATACGTGTAACCAGGCGCTGAGACCAAGACCGCAGTATAAATTGTACTGATTTGGATAATTATCCCGAAAACCGGTTCCGTTTGGATCTGTTTTTATAAATAAACGTACCATTTTATATCCGGAATGATCCAACGGGATACTAATTTTCCCTAATTATAAATAGCCTTTACCGTATTTTATTTCGTACCGAAAATCATTTACAAATAGTAATTATAGAAATTTACAGAGAAAATTCATATATTTATATAATCTTCTGAAAATCAAACCAACTTTTGAAGGTGTTAGTGATCTCTGTTTTAAAAGCTCGAGTAACCAAATCGAAGGGTTTGAGGAGTACTATCAAATTCTGGAACTCGTTTTACTGCAGAATCAAAGGTTGATTTTATATATTTTTAATTATTTTCGAATTATTTTGATTAAAAATATGAATTTTTGTACGGATGATTGTTTGAATGATTTGATGGTTGCATGTTGTAGAGCTTGTTTTCTTGATGATTTTCATATGTCATATGACTGTTTTGGAGTTCAATAACATGTTCAAAATTGAGTTTAATCTTCGAATTTTAAAATTAGGGTTTATAACCCGTATGAATGTTCATAATTGAAAATTAGGGTTTTTTGTTCTAGGGGTTATTAGCTGTTGAAATATAGTGGGTTTTGTTCCTTATGAAATTTGCAATCGATTGCAGTATAGCTCGTGAACAGAGGATTCGTGGTTTGAAGGGAGTTGTGTTTTTAAGTTTTCGTCGAGCTCGCCAGAAACCGGCGAGTTTCTTGAGCATTTTCCGGTCAATTCTGAAATAGGTTATGTGTTTTGATTACTGGAATAAGTTCCTGGTGGTTTGTACTTTAATTCTGGAGAGTTTGGGGGCCTGAGGTGGCCGGGATCGTGTTCTCCGGCCACACTCCGGCGAAGTCGACGGCGGGGCTGGCAAAATTACAAACATGCCCCTGTAGTTTTAAAAACGATATAGTTTGGTCCCCTAGGTTTCCAGAACTTGTAAATCTAGGATTCCTATTTATAAAATGTTTAAAATTCATATTTCCTATTTATTTTAATTATAAAAATCCATTTTTAATTTCTTAAAATTCCAAAAATTATTATTTTAATTCCAAAAAAATTATTTTTAATTCAAAAATAAATCTAAATTAATTAGTAATTAATTTTAGTTAAAAACTAATTGATTAATTAGTCAATTAATTCGAAAATTAATTGATTAATTGATTTAATTAATTATTAATTGATTTTAGTTACTTATTTAATTAGATTTAATTATTTAAAAATGATTTAAAATTTCTGAAAAATAGTTTCAAGCTTTAAAATATTACTTTAAATTGTTTTCAAGGCTCGATAATTATTAAAAAATTATTTTGAAGCCAGATGTGGCCAACCGAACCCTGTTTATTGCTTTAAAAATTGATCCAACGACCGTCTTAATTCCGAAAAATGTTTTAAAAATTATATTAAACACCCGAAAGCCTGTTTATGACCCGAGACTTCTTTATAAATGGTATATCATTGATTGTTTGACGTGTTACGTGTTATATGTATCGATCTATATGTTCGGTGTTTACTTGTTTATAGCGTAACTTTCAATTCGTTAATCAGATTTGGGTAAAACGAAGGGTAGATAGAAGTGTATATCGAATAGAATCGTATGAGTTGAGAAATAATAGATGTTTATGATATGTGAGCAGAAGAGGCAAGGCGTAGGAAAGGGAAACAGATAGTCGATGAGTAAGACGGTGGTAATTAGAAGTTAGTGAAGTATAGCAAGCTAGTACCAGGCAAGTAATATGAACTTTCTCGAGATATATTATTGATGATTGATAATCATGTTCTATATTGCAAGTGCTTTGAAGCACTGAACCTTAAACCTTGATTCCAGTTATCGATCTTTGAGCCGTAAACCTTATTCTTTCTGAACCATTGATTGTTGCATACCCGAATACGAACCACCGATATACGATACTACTCCACAAATCCATACAAACTAAATACCAAACACTGAATCAAATTGCTTACATATTCAAACCATTGTACCTTATGCTTTGAAAGACCAAATCCTTGTAACCTTGAAACGTTGATTCCTTTGTTATCCAATTTTTTCATTACCTAACAGCCATTCTTTGAAATTGACATATTAATACTTTGCGAAGATGGCAACCATTTCATTATTGAATATCCAATATTGCTTATGATTTTGTTTATTGCTTTACATTGTTTATTCTGTTATTATGTTAGAATTGGATTGTTTTATAAAAATTGTGGACCAGATTCGTGGTCAGACCAGATTGGTGCTCAATTTAGGCCAATGTGTGCCATGGATCCAGTAATTAGAGCAGAGCTGTGTGCCTTGCTCGGGGTTAGTGCGTGACTGATCAGCAGCCTAACCTTGGTTTTTTTAAATAAAAATATAATATCCAATTCTAAAATAATAATCATTGTTCCCTTGATACTTTAATCCTTTTTATTTGATGATCATTATTCTCAGTCTTGTTATTGTGACTTGCTGAGCTAGTTAGCTCATTTGTGCGATATTGTTTATGTTCTTTTCCAGTTAAGAAGGAACCAGTTGGTAGCGAAGATCCCCAATCTAGTGTAAAAGTTTGTAATAATGTTTAATATTCAGATCTGAGTTGGAATAGTTGGGATTTGGATATTTGTAATATAAAGTATGTGTGTGTGTGGCTTGTGTACATACTTTAACCTGTTGCGGTCTATGGTAGTCGATAAGTAGGGTCACTGCATATTATTATTATCTTTACTATTGTTATAAGCAGGTTATAAATAAGGAGTGTGTGCGTGTGGACCCCAAACTTCTGACCCGGGTTTGGAGGGCGCCACACCTTTACCCCTCGCTTTACTTTGAGACCTTGTTTAAGGCCCTTAAAAGACTAATTGGATTATGAAACAATTATGTAAGGGGGTTAGGCAGTTGGTAGAGTATTCACGAAAGAGTCGTCTTAAAATTCGTAATGGTTAATTTATTAAAATTGGTGGAGCCGAGGGTACTCGGGCGATTAACGCAAATCGTTAAGCGTGTAAGCGACCGTTACGGTATGAGTGAGTTTTGACTAGTTTCTTAAGCGACCGTGATCTAATTCCGGATTATGTTATTGTTCTTAGGTTATCGGACCCACTCTAAGCTTAAGTCTATCCCAGAACACTCAGGCAAGTTTTCTACCCGTATAACTGTTATTGTGATGTATATATGTATCTTGTGATAAGTGTCTGATTGTTATTAGCAAATCTTGCGTTATATTGGAGCATGTTGATATGATAAATATGCATGCCTGTTTCGGAATCTTGATATCTCATTATTAATTCAATTGATTATAAACTGCATAATACATATGCTAGAGATAAGCAGTACTTGCGTATACCCTTAGTATAGGTGACCCAGAGTTGAACATTTTTCTAAACCAGGAGGCGATGTTTCCGAGTATATTATATATATATATATAGTTTTGAAAACTATTAATCGAATAATGTTTATTCGATAGTTTTATATTATAAATGAATATTATTTTGAATATTCATACGAAGACTTATGACTCCGCTTATTTTATTTAATGAATACTATTTTGAATATTCATTCGAAGACTTATGACTCCGCTTATTTTATTAAATAATATTCTTTATTTTATTAAAAATAATGTTTCAATATTTTCCAAGTATTCGGAAAATAATTGATACTATCAAATCATTCTTACTTTAAATATTTCCAGATATTATTTCCAAACTTTAACAAAACTATTTTTGGAAGGTTAGAGCGGATCCCAAAACTCGTTTTCAAATTTAAGATCTTCCTTTCGAAGGGGATTTAAATACTCGCTCAAAATATGAGGGATCCGGCTCCGTGATGTATTTTTATATTCGCAACAAGGTTGCTGTTTTGATAAAAGAGTTTTTGATTACTTACCCAACACTCTGGAAGTAAAATTCTTGGAATAAGTTAATCCATTAACAGGCATCTCCAGGGAAATATCGGTGATTTCATTTCCAACTAGATACGACTTCTTGGTGGAGCCGTATCAACAAGTTTCTACTTGGGGAAAGGGGAGACGAGCTTTACGTTTCAGAGTCATGGATTTCATCTGCACTAGGAGTGGCGTAAGTGGCCCAGTGGCGCCGGCCCAGCCTTATTTATTGGCCTAAATGGCCCTGAAGTTCTGCTAAGATGGTCCATTCCTTATAAATCAAGTGTTCGGTTGACAAGTAAATCCGACTGTTCTCCTTTACATGTAGAAAATGGTGGGGTTGCACTACTGCGACTGATCATCGTGACTGGTCTTCCTGGCGCGGCAAACTCCCGTAATGAGTTCATCATCCAGTTGGATACTTCTACAACACTACCCAGAGCACTTGAGAGAAAGGCTACGGTTGGGCGATTGTTGAGTGTTGGCAGGGTCGAGTTTTCAAAATGACGTTTTCATCAAATGAAGTATCTAGTAACTTCATTTCCTTTTGAAGATATTTCAAAGATTAATTCTATACGAGTTATGTATTATAACTTCATCTGTGGGATAAACTATTTATACCTTGAACGATTTTAGTTCAAGTAGTATTCGAAAAAGATATAAGTATATTGGAGTATCTCGTAACTTCATCTTTTCAACTTATATCTAGTTAATGATTATCTTATGCATGACAAAGATTTTAAGAAAAATGTTGAGACAAGGTTAGATATATGAGATCACCTTGCAACGATATTTTTATACAGTTATAAACTGGAACTCTGTGTATATTATACATGTCAGAGGATTTCAATGATTTTGAAAAGTATATATGTGTATATATACTAAATATTTTGCGACTTCGTCGCATTAAGATATCAAACTTGGTTCATTTCCTCTTGACCAAGACTTTTATGAGTACTATGAGAATGCTCATATATTATAAATTATTGTACATGTTATTTTGGTGGGCTTGTTGCTCACCCTTGCTTTCTTCTTTCATCACACAACAACAGATAGACAAGATGAACAGGATCAAGCTCCCAATTCGCGAGCGGATAGGAAACGTTCCGCAGTTTCCTGTAGGTGTTGATGCCACTGTAGCTGAGGTAGGAACTACCGATAGGCTAGGTTTTCAACTATTGACGTACCAGACTTATGTATATTATGAATTGTAATAATGGCAAAGATTATGTAAATTTATTCAGAAACCCTTTTGAGGTGTAATGACTTATAATTGTGGAATAAAATGACTTGTGTTATTTTTGGTATTCATCTCTGAGACTATAACTTGTGGTGTGTGTGTGTATTGTGGGGTCACGGTACGCAGTAGTTGGTGGTTTATTAAGATTAAGTGTTATTAAGGGAAATGAAACTCGTGACAACCCGAATCCCCGACCCCGGATTTGGGGGTGTTATACATACAGTCTATCCAAGGTGAATTCCTTGTAATCTTGAGAGTTTTTCAATGAGACTGTCATAGGCTTCCATTCCTTTGGATCTAAGGAATTTGAGGTTTGAATCTTTTGTTTGATAGATTCTTCCATGTAGTTTTAGAGCATTCAGTAGTTTTTGGAATCTACTGAAAATGTCAGTGAGTGACTCACCTTCTTCACTATGGAAATGCTCATATTCCTGAATCAAGAGTTGTATTTTATTTTCCCTTACCTGTTCAGTTCCATCACATATGACTTGAATTATGTCCCAGACATCCTTAGCAGTTTTACAGTTTATGATGTTGTCAAACATGTCACCATCAACACCATTATACAAAATGTTCATGGTCTTTTTATCCTTGTGAACTTGTTCAATATCAGGATCAGACCATTTTACTCTAGGTTTTGGGACAGATGGTTCATTTCATGTAGCAGCTCTCATAGGAACATGTTGACCTTTCTCAATACAGTCCACATATGCTTCATCTTGAGATAGGAGATGCAGGTGCATCTTCACCTTCCAATGGTGGTATTTGTCTTTATCCATAAATGGAATCTTTACCCCCAACATCTTTTCTGCTCATCTTGTTAGTTGTTGAGATCTTTAAACTCTTAGTTCTTCAAGAGCTTGCTCTGATACCAATTGTTATTCCCAAACAATCTAAACAAGAATTACAGAAGGGGGGTTGAATGTAATTCTGGCTTCTTTTTTATTTTAAGAATGATTCTTCTACAATAAATAACTGTGTTTGATTTGCAATGGTGCGGAATAAGAATATAACAAAAATCAAATCACAAAGCAATTAAATACAAGTATTTAAAAACTTTCTGGTGGATTGATTTTCCACCAGAGATATATATTAAGTAGAGAACTCTGTGATACAAATAGTACACAGCATTTTACAAGTTGAACAACAAGAACTACAGAGAAATTCTTTACAGATTTTGCTTTATCTTTTTCTCTAGTTTTTGCTTACTAACTTAAATACTATTCAACTTGTTACACTTGGTTTATATATCACCAAGTTATATGATGAAAAGACAAGATAATAAGACAAGCTATATCTAGTCTAACTTCATGCTGCTACACTTCTCTTTCCAGCATCTTTGAATATCATCTATTTAGCATGAAAATGGAAATGCTTCTTTGTTCTCTAAATCCTTCAAACAGGCTGCCACATTCCATTTGCATATAATCAACGCATATGACTATCAAGTCACTATCAACTGCTCTTTTGAATTTGAATATCCATTGAAACTCAGATTGATCATCCGTTGGAACTTTGTATGATCATCCGTTGGAACTCTGTTTGATCATCCATTGGAACTTTGTCTGATCATCTGTTGGAACTATGTTTGATCATCCATTGGAACTCTATTTGATCATTTGTCGAGGCTTATATTGATCATCCATTGAAACATTGTGAATCATCCGTTGAGAATATCTTTTTGGCAGTTAACTCTATTTCATTTACAAGATTACAAGGCATCTAATATTTATAATTAACCATCCTATCTTGCATATCAATCTATTAGTTAACATGACTTAAACAATCTATAACATCTAGTTCACTAAGCTATCCAAGTATGCAGAAATGTGCTACTAGTCTTATTGTACATAAGCTACTCTTTCAACGGATGTTGAAGTGATCATTCGTTGAAAGCTAGAAATTCAGTTATATAAAATCTACTAAGTGTTTTGTTCAAGTTATTATCAAGTAAACAACATATTCCTAACAGTAATGGGAGAAGATATATTTTGGGCCATCAAAGGATGTGGAGGCGGAAGTTTTGGAGTCATTGTTTCCTGGAAAATAAAGCTTGTCCCAGTGCCATCAATTGTTACAGGGTTTTATGTTCTGAGAACCTTAGATCAAGGTGTAACAAAACTTCTCTACAAATGGAAACAAGTTGCAGATAAGCTTGATGAAAGGCTCTTCCTTAGAGTCATTATACAACCAACTGACTCGGCTAAAAAAGGACAAAGAATAATAACAATAGGATATAGTGCACTTTTTCTTGGTACAGCTGATGAAGTACTTGAAGTTTGGTTGAAAAGTTTCCCTGAACTTGGGGTGAAAAGAAGTGACTGCAACGAAATGAGTTGGTTTCAATCAGTGCTTTACATTGCTCAAAATCCGGTACACACACCACTTGAAGTACTTCTAAAAGGCAAGCCGACTTTCAAGAATTATTTCAAGGCCAAATCCGATTTCATGACACAACCTATACCAGAGATAGTACTTGAAGGACTATGGACCAAGATATTGAAAGAAGTTTCCCCTATAATGATACTGAATCCATATGGAGGAATGATGAGTAGAATCTCAGAATCGGAAACGCCTTTTCCTCATAGAAAGGAACATTATATAAAATTCAGTATTTCACTCTCTGGACTGAGGCAAATAAAGATACAAAATAAAAGCACGTTGACTGGATTCGAAAGATTTATAACTACATGGTAGCTTATGCTCCCATGTTTCCAAGAGGTGCATAGAAATATGATCCACCCTATTTAATGCAGAGAAATAATCAGAAACCAACATCTAATTTATAACACTAGATTGCCAAAGCCCTGAACATTTTGATGTACCTAACTTCCCATCAACATTGGGCTTCCTAAACTACTTGAGAACATAAGATACTTACCATGATTCAATGCGGAGCTTTTGTACACCTGAAATATTAGTTGTATAAAATAAAACAAGTAGAATAAAAGTAAAATATATAATCAGAAAACCAATATATGATACAAGTGCTTTCTTTATGAACCATATTATCAGACTCAAATGACCATTTAAAAATAAGCATTATTTCAAGTATCGTGGAAAAAGTTGCAGACAAACTACAATATTAAAATTATTCCCAAATGTAACTTACTCATTGTTTCATCTTTCTATGAACGCTAAAGGGATATGAATACTGGGCGAACTGCAGATACAAAACATCATCAGAAGATCAAAAGCCTTTTGGGGGTTAACCATTATATATGATTCTTATGGACTAAAGGAAGCTTGGTTTTGTTATTAGTACTACACTGGCAGCAGGAACTACAATTTCTAGATAATAGAAGTCTGGTTCTTATGTCATTTGTAAATTAAAATAAAAGCCAACATGAACAAGTGTAGCAAACAACTAACATAATAACACTATAACACTAAAGCATATGATATTTAAGTAGAAATATAAACAACAATAATAAATTGACATAGATTAAGATTATTGGCAGAAGGATAAAACATATTCAAAAAGAAAACAAAAAGAAATCAATTCAGTTCAATATAAATGTCTGAAACAGAAAAGTCTGAAACAAGCTAAAAGTATGAAAAATTATCAATTGTTTCATCAATAAGTATCAATGGCTGCTCCAACGTCAATTTCTTCATACCTATATATTGGGAACAGAAATAACATTGTTCATATTTCATAGCAAGCTTATAATTGGTTAATTAAATTACGTTATAATAAAAAGAGATATTGAACTGACCTTCTTCCAGTTTTTCAAGCTCGAGTAAACTTTCTTCTATGATAAAGGGCTGCTTAGCAGTGCACAACCAATCTTGTACATAAATCAAAGTTTCTACCATTCTAGGAGTCAAAGAAGTACGAAACGAGTCGAGCACGTGACCTCTCATACTAAAAGCAGACTCGGAAGCAATAGTAGACACGGGAATTGGTAAAACAACTCTAGCTAACTTAGAAAGTGTAGGATATCTATGTTTGTTATCCTTCCACCATAGCAACACATTAGGACATGCCTCAGTTGACTCACGTTCATCTTCCAAATACTTTTCCCACTCGACTTTTTTCTCATTCATCCCACCTCCTACTTCTATTTCAAATGTGCTGCCTAAAAATTCTGAAAAATCAAACATCTTTTCATTTTCCTTGTCTTTACTCTGAATAATAAAGGTATATGTGGAACCTGTGCTATTTGATTTTACAACACTCTTTGTAGCAGGCATAGAAGAAGCATAAAAATCAAATAATAAAAAAAAGTGGATTTTATTATGAAAATATAAACTCTTAGCTTTCTCAATGCCAAACCCGGTCTTTACCATCCAATCAACATAAACCATTTTCCTTCTTGGATCAAGGATAACCGAAACAAACATGAATAATTGAGGTTATCAATATTACCCCAATATTTATCATCTTTCAACTTCATTTGTGTGGCTATATGCTTCACAGTTGCATCTTATGGTTAAGTTGTTGATATAGCATGTAACCAACACCAAATATAGCATCAATATAGTAATTACAAGTTACATATAATGAACCTGACAGTTTCAAAGTAGCATCATAAGACACTTTTAATAATGGCAAAAAAGTTGATACTTATTTCCTCTCCTCAGCCGATAAATCTCCGCCAACCTTCTTCATTTCTTTTTTAAGAGTCGAATCTTTCAAAATTAAATTAGAAAATGCCTTCTTGAATTTCAAAGCAGACTCCGACATCAAATATGTGGAACTCCATATGGTTTCAACATCAAGACAAACAAGACTTTTTCTATATAATTTTTTTTCTTCAACACTAGCCTTAAACTTTTATAGTCTGGCAGGAGAAGACCTTACATAATTCATAAAAGTACGAGCTTTTACAATTGAAATATCAAGGTTATTGTAATAACCCCAAAAATTTTGGACTTTTTGTAATCCTTATGAATATTGATTTTGCGGATTATGCTGATTAAGGAAATTTTTCATGCCACACTATGTAGGAGTTCTTTTATTGATATTCTGAGATCTTATTAGTACTCTATAAAGTATATGAGTGTATGTAAAGATCGTCAGAATCCAAATTCGAACACTTTGATTTGTTCCCGAAAATCCACCAGATACCGAAAGAATTGAGTATAAGGTGACATGATTAAAATGATTTAAATTCAAGGATTATAAGAGAGGATAATAAAAGGAATATAAAATATTGAGAAAGGTTTAGGGGAACCCAAGTAATAAGATCCCGGGTATGATCCCTCAAACGACAAACAAGAACGAAAGTTAAGCGAACCGTATAACAGATAAACGGTCATTAGCCAAGTAATAAAGGGTTAATCAAAGAGGTTAGTGGATGATGATGTCATCACACCACAAGGAGAAGACATGTGTTAAAAGATGACTCAATCATGATGACATAAGCATGACAAGTAGAATTGTTTTGTTGGATGATTATTGGCCAAGTAAAATTTACCATGGTAAATTCTAAAAAGTAGCCAAGCCAAAAAGGGGAAGCAACCAACAAAAATCATAACACAAAATAGAAGTTGACTTTGCTTTTCCAAGAACAAGCTCTCGGCTTCTTTACTATTCAAGGAAGAGAATTTTGCAACTCCAAGCTTCACTCCATAATCAAATCCAAGGTAATTATGTAAGCTTCCCTATGATTAGATAAGTATATCCTAGGAGTTTAAGCTTCCAATTCCTTATAAATCTCTTCCAATAAATCAAGGAAGGAGATGGTTAATAGTAATTTCTTGAAATTAATTTTTGTGTTATTGATTTCTTTGAAAGATCAAGCTTGCAGGAGGTTAGATCAAGGCTCCTTAAGGCCTCCTAGCCACTTATCACTCACCAAGGAAGGTAAAACCTCGTACCCTAGCTTTACTTTAAGTATTTAGGAGTGGTTTTGATTGATATAGTTTATGAGAAGCATGATTCTTGTTTGTTTAAAGTATGGTTGGATTTGTAGTGATTTTGAGTTATGAATCTTGGTTATTTGTTAATGAACCTTAAGTATAGTAAGTGGCTCATATTTGTGATTGAATGAGTTGGAAAATCTTGAGGTTATGGACTGATGTAGTAAGGTTTAGATGAATTTTGGTTGTATTGATGGTTATGAGTTGGTTTGTGGTTGATTGGAGTAGTATAAACATTGGTAAACGCGTAAACATAGCCGTCGTAATACCCGTTTTCATTCAACTGCTTGTTCTTAGTGTTCGGGACAGAAAGCTAACTGACCAATCTGTAACTTTGCCATGTTTAGCTAGATCGTGTCGTAAGCTTCATTTTGATATGTGGTTCGCTTGGATCTGATATACGATTTAGGAGAAACGATCATTTTAAGTAACGGCGTTTCACGAGCAAATCATTACCCTCGCTTTACTTTGAAACCTTGGTTAAGGTCCTTAAATGACTAATTGGAGTATGAAACAATTATTTAAGATTAATTGAACAATTGGTAGAGTATTCGCGAAAGAGTCGCCTTAAAAAGTTAAACGGTTAGTTTTATAAAAATGGTGGAGCCGGGGGTACTCGAGCGACTTATGTAAATCGTTAAGCGCAAAAGCGAACGTTAGGGTCTAATTGGTTAAAGTCTAGTTTCTTAAGCGATCGTGGTTTAATTCCAACTTATATGTTGTTTACAGGTTACCAGACTCGCCCCAAGCCTTTTACCACCCTCAGTCGCTCAGGCATGTTTTCTACCCGTTATATTGTTGTTGTGATGTAAATATATTGATGCATTATCTTGAGATAAGTGCATGACTGTTATTAGCAAACCTTGCGATATATTGGAGCATATTGATATGGTATATATATATGCATTTTGTGATATCTTGATATTCTATTATCAATTCAAATGCTTATAAACTGCATAATACATATGCTAGAGATAAGCAGTAGTTGCGTATACCCTTAGTATAGGGGACCCGAAGGTGAACATTTTTCTAAACCGGGAGTCGATGTTCCCGAGTATAATATATATATTTTTATATATATAAATATATATATATAGTTTTGAATAATAATCAAACTTATTTTCAATTATTCAAATAAAGATCGTACTTCGTATAAGTATATATTTTGTTATTTTTATTCGTTTCCAGTATGAGTTTTAAAACTTCTACTATAATTATTTTTATAAAGATTATCCTTATGGGAATATTATTTAAATAATAATATTCAGATATTTTCTAACATATCGGGACTGAATTATTTTATTAAATCATCATTACTCTAAACATTCTTTAAAATGTTTTCGAGTCTTCAAAATAATTTTAAAAGTTAGAGCGGATCCCAAAACTCATTTTCAGATTTCAGATCTTCCTTTTGAAGGGGATTTAAATACTCGCTCAAAACCTAAGGGATCCGGCTCAGTGGTGTATTTTTGGAGCAATGAAGTTGCTAACTTGATAAAATCGTTTGATTACTTGCCCAACATTCGGGAAGTAAGCCCAGTCGAAATGTGTCGGCATAAGCAACATGGGCTCAGTGGGAGTCCATTAAAGTGTAAGTGGCTGAGTGGCAGTCCATCTAAGCGTAAGTGGCTGAGTGGCAGTCCAGCATAAGGTCCTAATGCGGCCAGGGTAATGACCAGTGGGAAATTCATCCATCTACTAGTAGAAAAGGTGACTTAATTAATATCTTTGCCTGATCAGCAAGATATCAGGTTTATGCCAAAGTTTCTTCTTTCCAAAATTCTTGGGAATGACAACTCTGCTTATACTTCAATAGCAGAAGAGTGTATGAAATGTATATCTATATATATAGGTGTGTGTATATATATATATCGGGACTAATGAAGTATCTCATAACTTCAATCTTTCAAATGATATTTCAAAGATTGAATCTATTCAAGTCTTATCTTGTAGTCTCATCTATGTGACGAACTTCGAAAATTTATTATACTTTGAACAGTGGTAGCTCAAGTAATTTTCTAAAATGATATAAGTGTAGTGAAGTATTTGGTAACTTCATCTTCCTTTAAGCTTATATCCAGTAAGTAATTATCTTACACTTGATAAAGATTTTCAGTAAGTTATCTATGTAGATACTTGCATTATTGATTAAACTATATATTATCATGCGAGCTGTAATGCTCACTCTTGCTTCATTTTTTCATCACACAACAACAGTTAGGAAGGATGGCCAGGCTCAAGCAGACCCAGCGCAAGAGCGTGGAAAGCGTCCCGCGTCTTCCCGTTGATATCATAGCTACCATAGCTGCAGAGGTAGATCTATCTGTAGATCAGGCATTCTACTTTTGGGAATCAATTATGAATAATTATAACTTGTGTTGGTTAATGGAAACTAACTGTAAACTTATTAAGTAATCATTTTGGGTTGTAATAACTTTTAATTTATGGATTCAAAGACTTGTACTTATTTCAATTTCATCTCTGAGATTATAACGTGTTGTGGTATGTGTTATTGTGGGGTCACAGCATGAGGTTATTTATTTTTAATTAAGTTGAGTGATATTTATGGAAAGAAAGACCGTGACGACCCGGATTCCCGACCCCGGATCTGGGGGTGTTACAGTCATCGAGGCCATCTTTCACAACCAAGTTTAAAACATGGGCAGCACACTTCATGTGCAAATATTTTCCATCTAAAACACCACACTTCCAATGATTAAATCGTTGTTTCAAACAATCAAGAGCAACCTCATTCGAACTTGCATTATCAACTGTTACAGTCATAATATTTTTCATTCCCCATTCAGTAAGACATTTTTCAACAGCCCTAGCAATAACTTGTCCAGAATGACCAGCAAGCGGGCAAAAATTAATCAATCTTTTATGCAAATTCCAATGATCATCAATGAAATGAGCGGTGAGGCACATATAACTCAAATACTTCAAATCAATATTTGTCAATGGTTTGATTTCCAGGTAGTGAGAGAGTCACAATGGTCTCGCTTAAAACCCACAACCTTACAAGTTCAATGAACTCGCTTTTGACAAAATCGCCCCATGTTGGAAATAAAGAAGATTAGTATTTTATTACATTTTTTATAAACACGAGAATCTCATAACCGTTTGTTTATTTTAAAATCTTGAATCGTTACAGATTTAATCTTGTTTAGCAAGCATGGCATGGGTGTTGTATCTAATACATACATCCTTAATCTAATTAAGCATGCATTATTAAACTAATCTACACATACATTCATCATATGAGCATATATATGTAAAGTGAAATAAAGTAAACGTGGTAGTTTATGGCTTCATCCTATGTGATCTTCATCAAGCTAATGACTAAGTTCTAGGCCGATCTAAGGTGAAAAATAAATACAAGCTAACAATTACATGTCTTCTTTTTTGAGTTGTCTCTTCCTTGTATTACTTCCTTGGATGGCCTCCATGTGAGATTACCCTTCCTTTATATCAAATCTTCATGTATTCATGTACATTACAAGAATGAAATATAAAAACTAATCTAATGAACTTACAAAAAGAACTCGAGTTATATTTCAGATTTATAATTACAAGATCAAACGACATGCAAGCCGTATTTAAAAAACAAAACCATTAACCTAAGGTCATAAGCCATAACCATCAATCATGCTCAATTAACACATAAGAACATGTTTGAACACATAATCTGATCTTAACATATCATACCCATCATGATCTATTCATAAATACAAAATATGGAAAAAACAGAAAAACCAGAATCAAATTCTGAAAACATTAAATTGTTGTTTACAGGCAGTAAACGACGTCAAACGCTCGATTTCTTATCAAATAGGGTATTCATTCACAAAAATCGGACATCAGACTTAGATTTCAGAGAATCTCAACATCTGATTCAGAATTTATATCTAATATGATTATCATAATAAGAATAAACATAAATCATGTATATATCAGTATACATACATATTATATAATCATCATATGATTATATAACTCACATAAATATCGTATATTCAAACCATACATATACAAACATATTGTATCAACATCAAAATATGGCAAATCACGTACATGCTTGTATATCAAAAATGGTTAAACACATAAACAAATTAAACACTTTCGCAAGTAGCTCTGATGCCATCAAAGGGTTTCGAGCACATAAACGTAACAGAAATGATGTAAAATTAAATTAAAACAGGAATAAAATCAAAACCCTACGCAGGATCCATGCAAAAATAGATATTTAATTCGTAGTAAGAATCTTTACCTTAAAGAAGCTATAAGAGTTCATTAATGGAGGATTAATAGAGTTCCAAACCTTGTTGAATCACCACGTATCCCGCTCTCGCGATTTACGCTCTACGGTATCCACACGAACGCTTTTTTTGAAGGATTGATGTGTACTAGCACCCAAAACTCCATCTCTACCTCTCTTCCTCTTTCTCCTTGAACGGCTAGGGTTTTATAAACCATGTATCCTTATATATAAATCAGCCCTCAAAGAGTTTATATAGAAAGAAGAATGAGTTTTCTAATTATAATCGAATTATAATTAATACTAATCTGAAGTCCCAATTTATTATTTAAATTAGTCACACTTGATTAATTAATAACTTATTTCAGAATTAGTTTAAGTAATTTCTCTATTTTATTTATTTAATTAATTAAGCCATACTTAATTAATATCATAAATAAAACAAATTACTTATTTAATTTAAATTCATAATTTAAATTAATTCTCCTTCAAACGTTCTTTGTCTGTGACCTTGTAGGTTATTATTACGTTGGCAATAATTTTAATATCTCATATTAAAATTATAAACAATGAGCGGCATCTGGTAATACGTCATTGCTACCCAAGTTATAATAATTAAATCGGTGATTCGATTAAACCTTCCGTGATAATGTACAATGTAATATAATCCCTTTAACCAAATATTATAGATTAAACTAGAGGCATATAATGTGCCATCCTCATCATAGATTAATCCAAGTTTCCTTGATCAGTGAGTAGACTATCATATCAAATCAACATTTGAGTGTGGCCACGCATTTCACAGTTTATCTCACACAAGAGGCCAGTAATATCACTCCTAAAATAGGAGGGTTAAATCTCACCTAGATCATTCATACTTCTCATACGATTCATAATATACCCAATGTCCACTTTTATCATTACCCGGTCAAGGATAACTTTTAATGGAATCAATGTATATTAATTCTCGTATAGAAATATAATGACTTCAGGTCTAAGAACCATTACATTATTATCACTGTGAGAATAACTTATGACACTGTAAACATGTAGTATCTCACAACGGGTCAATCCAGCACCATGTATCAAATATATGTGTCTATGTTTTGACTTTAGTATCACCATACTTATGATCAATGAGATGTGATCATCAGTCAATAAACATACTAGTCTTAATGCATTATTATTGTCCCTTATAATAATACTCGACTAGGGACCTTTAGAAATATTGATACTATTCTCATAATCTCATATATAAGTCACGTACTTAGAGATATAGAATTATATATCATATTCCAAGGGCACTTATTAATCTAACATTTATATCACGGTAAATTAAGAATTAATAAATTATAAAAGAAATAATTGATTGAACATCAATATTAATAATCCAAATGTCTTAAACTAAAACATCATAGTGTTGTCTTTAGGGCACAAACACTAATGGTAATATGTCTCATCCTCGATTATAATCAAAGTTCTTAAGGAACTTACTACGTAACTGATCATAAAAGTCAACTGAGTTAGATATAAGGGTTCTGTACCATCCTTGCGCACTATATTTGAGGTATACCTCAAACATCTGACACATAATTGTATCATCATGTACTGCTAATCGCATATGTCTCTCATACTGAGTCATGTACTGATACAGATCACCTTTTCGATCATCAGACGTCATTTTAGGGATCGGGTTCCCAGCTCAATGGATATAATCTTTGATGAACCTGCAAAGTGGGGACTCGGTAGAATAGTGATCAATACCAGCCCCAGTTATAGATTTTTCCATCTTTTCTAACTATTCACGAAGATAGGTTACCTCATTTCTACGATCCTACTCCTAATCATCACCATCCTTGAAATAATCCTTTCGACTGTCACTTCCTCTCCGCTCATCATTGTCCCTTCGGCCACCAGGTGATTGGGATCTGTGTCGAGGAGGTGTCCCTCTTCGTCTATTCTTTTATTTAGATCTTGATCTTCTCCTACAAGGTGATGGTGATCAACATGGAGGTGATCGATCACGTGGAGGGGTTCTTCGTGAGGGTTAACCACCTCTTCCTTCACCTCCTAGGTGTTGGAGAAGTCGTCGACGTTCATCAGCGAACTCCCACTCTTGCTCCTCAAGAAGCATTATCTATTTCAGAACCTCTATGTTAGGTTACACAACACTATAGAATGGGGTTGAATATAGTGTTTATACAATCAAATCGATTTAGAACACAAAGTATGTAACAATAATCAAGTTTATTCAATATAATAAGTTCTGTTACAAAGTAGGTTAAACTACTCTCTAAATGATGAACAATGAATAATATTCTCATGAATGATAACACTTATAATGTAAACCCTAAGTTGTGTTTATATAGTACACAGTTACAATATATCTTCTAATTGATATGAAATATATATCTTCCTAAAATACATCAATCAGATATTATCTTCTACAAGTCTTCTAGTCGTCCAACTCCTACAGCATATCTTCTTTTGTTTTAGTCCATATCCTTTCCTAGAAATCAGCCGCACTTTACTTCTGAAGTATATTCTTCCTTAAGTTCTGATATCACAAGTTCTGATAACTTAAGTTCTGATATCTTCCTGTCTTCAATAAATCCTGATTTCCAGTAAGTCCTGATAAGTCCTGATATTAAGTTCTGAAACTAAACAAATCAGATTAGACATGACATCACAAATATATCTAACAATCTCCCCCAACTTGTAAATTATGAAAAATATACAAGTTAATAGATTTGATGATGTCAAAAACATATAAGTACAAATGCAATGAGAGTTCATTTAGACAACTAACTACAACTTATAGTCTTTGCAGCTTTTACCAATCTTTTTGAATCAATCTCAATCCAAAGTGATTCTTGACAAAGTTTGATATCAGCTTCTCTTCTGCATTTCTCAGGACTTGAGCTAATATAGCCTTGACTTGATTCATTTCTTTATCTTGACTTCCAATCTAGTAGATGGCAGTCCTAAGTGCTGAAATGTGATTTCTTTCCAAACTATCACCAAGTCTGATTACTCTTGGATGAGAAAAGTCTTCATTGTAGCATAGACATTTCTCTTTCAGAATAACTTCTATCTTAGCAGAATTCTTCTTCTTTGGAATTTCACTTCCATCATCTTCAACTATCTTTGGAATAAATTCTGCAACCCTTGATCCAGAGATTCTGGCTTTATCCCTTATGGTCTTCATTATAAAATTTGACCATCTTCTGGTAATCTCAAACTTTATCTCCAAAAGATAATGAAAGAATTGAAGTTCTTTCAGATATTTATTCAGCACATCTGATAATGACATTCTGTATGTTCTTCCATCTTTAAGAAATAGAATCAGCTTTTCTTTGACATTACTCTCATCATGAGCATCCAGTACCTCTTGAACAGATATAACCTTGTCAAGGTGTTTCTGTGTAACTTCCTCAAGTGGTTTGTCAGTTAATAAGAATGGATCTTTGATAGTTACTTCAACTCATGTTTTCATCTTGGCTTCACTTGATCCTAACCCTGATCAGATAGCAGTTGACTTTTTTTAGGATCTGATGGTTTAACATTTTTCCATAGGAGTTTCTTCTTATCAGTAACTGTCATCTTGTTCAAATTAACTTGAGCTCTGTCAGAGGTTGATGTCTTGATGATTTGTTCAGGATTTGTAGATTCTTCTGTCGCTTGCTGTTTTGAAATTTCTTCACTCTGAACAACTTGAGCTATGTCAGAGGTTGTCTTAGATTCTTCTGTCACCTTTCTTCTTTTCAGAGTTTTAACAGTTTCATCTTCAGGAACAGCATCATCAAAAACCTGAACCATCTTGCACACAGGATCCATCAGTATTTGAGGAATCTTCATCTTCTGTTTGTTGACTGTCTCCCCAACTTTTCCTTTATTTGGGATCAGTAGTAGTTTGAGATCTAGTGCTTGATCTTGAAATCTCTGTGGCAGATCTTTCTTTTATCACAATGCCTTTTTCCTTAGGCCTTGGAGGTTTCTTTGCATTAGAAGCTTTAGACTTAGGATTTGTCTTCTCAGCTACAAATCTAGCTTTTTCCTCCTTTAGAGTCTCTAAATATATTCCAGGATTATGCTTGAGAAACAATCTTTTAGCAATTTCTTCATCAAGAGTCTGAATCTTGGGATCCTTATAGTAGACAGTAGTCTCCCTTCCCTTAAGCTTCAGAGTTTGTAAAAACTTCTGAGAGTCCTGACTTCCAGACTGAATCAAAACATCAGACTTTTTCATCAGAATTTGATTATCAGAACTTGCTATCAGAGTTTGTGCATTCACAGCTTCAGAACTTAAATTCTTCTGTGTAGAAGATTTGCTAGAATCAGAAATTAGTTTATGTGAAGAAACTTTGATGCTTTGCTTGCCTTGACCTTTGCTCTTGCTAGGGTTTCCCTGGTCATCTTCAGAATTATCATTTTTCTTTAGTGATTTGCTAATTGAGCATTTGGACTTAACTACTGATAAGTGGCATTTTATACCACTTAGAACGTCTTAAAATGGCTTAAATTGGTGTCTTGAAATCAAGTATTTTGTGTATTTGATGCGTTTTTCTAGTGTTTATGCATTTCAGGGTATTAGTTGCATTTCGGGGGAGGAATCATCAAGAATAAGCCTTGGCATGTGTTCACCATTACGAGAGGAAAGGAACGGGCAGATTACGGCGAAGAAACGGAGCAAACTTGGATTTTTTTCCAGTAGAGGCCTGCGCGCCCGCGCAGCTATGCTGAGCGACCGCGCAGTAACCTGCGCGCCCGCGCAGCTATGCTGAGCGGCCGCGCAGGGTCGGGAATTTTGCTGAATTATTTTAGACTTCTACTTCTGTTTGGCTTCCAACTTCTATGTAATCTGAGTTTTATGGGACTATTATATAAGTAGATTTGAGACTTTTCACAGGGGGGATTGGAAAAAAAGAAGATTGTGTTTTACGCAAGAAGCGAAGGAGATAAGGAAGAAGACCGATTTAGCACACCGCAACGAAGAGGAAGCATATTTTCTTGTGATTCTTGTGTCGTTGTAACGTTGGATGCTAGTTTTCTTGCTTTGACTTATTTACTCTTGTGACGTACTCTGTTTTAATATAATTAGTTTAGTTATTATTTTTTTGTGTTTGTTTATCATGATTTCATATGAACCCATGATGGCGATAAGTTCTATTATGGGCTAATCGTGATCATGGGGTTGCAACGGATTTATTATGGAATTCTTTAGTTAATTATTTAATACTTTAGTGTGTGATGATTGCTTGATATCTAGTATTGGTTGTGCGTATTCGTCTTATGTGCGTCGTGAACATATAAGATAGGGTGTTAATCTCTTGTGAAGCGACGGTGGATCTTGAGATTTAGAACTTGCCATGCTAGCATAGGTTCATGTACGTTGTGCATGATTAGTGGGTAACTCTAACAGTTTTATTTGTCCTATGTAATATAAAAGAATAACTTGTTCTTAAATCGTTGTGTTGTCAATTTCTGTAGACATATGGGAACTCAACATAATTGATGACTATTCAACTTCTATCTTCATTGTGGATTCTTGGTAGAATGGTATTAGTACAATGAAAGTTGGTTTTTATCAGTTTCGTGTTATTCGATTAATATCATTACTGTCACATGCTAAAGGTAATAACAATGGCTATAGAAGGAAGTAATAATGAAGTTGTGATCTCATGAGTGTTTTATTATTGATAAATTAAAGTGTTAGTTAAGTGGTTAATTAAGTAGTTAATTATAGTTAATATTTAATCAACAATTTTAAGTGTTATTATCTTAACATTGAGAAGTAATCATACATTGGTGAGTGAGTTTAATTAGACAATAATTTAGTTTGAGTCTCTGAGGGAACGAACTAGAAAGTATTCTATATTACTTGCGAACGCGTATACTTGCGTGAATATTAGCGCGTGTTTTCGCCCTAACAAGTTTTTGGCGCCGCTGCCGGGGACTCGGCGTATTTGTCTAGTTTATGTACTTACCATCATTGGTCATTAGGACTCAGTGATTAGGACGTAGTAGTTACTTCTTTTTTTCTTCTTTTTTTCGGTTGTGTTTCAGGTACTTTAGCAAGCGTTTATGCAAACTCGTTCTCGTGCTCACAAGAGGACTTTAGATACAGCTGAGGAGACAGACGAAGTTCTTGATATTCCGGAGAAGTTAGATTTTGAGGATTCGGATTCAGGAACTGAGCAGAAAGAACCAGTAAACATGGGAGATCGTATTGTTCAAGCTGATCCAGCTCTTATGGATTTTTCTCGGCCTAAAATTGATGACATTCAGTCAAGCATCCTTCATCCGGCTATTCAAGCTAACACCTTTGAAATCAAGCCGGGCACTATTCAGATGGTGCAGAATTCTGTTTCTTTTGGAGTAGCGGCAACCGAAGACCCCAACATGCACATAAGGAATTTTGTCGAGATCTGCAGCACTTTTAAGTATAATGGCGTGACTGATGAGGCTATCAAGTTGAGGCTTTTCCCATTCTCACTAAGGGACAAGGCTAAAGACTGGTTACATTCTGAACCAGCTGGGTCCATCACTACGTGGCAAGATCTTGTGCAAAAGTTTCTGGTGAAGTTTTATCCGATGGCAAAGACTGCTGCTATGAGGAGTGCTCTTACTCAGTTTGCGCAGCAACCTACGGAGTCTATGTGCGAGGCTTGGGAACGCTACAAGGAAATGTTGAGAAAATGTCCACATCATGGAATGCCGGATTGGATGGTGATCACTGGTTTCTATAATGGTTTGGGGGCTCAATCTCGGTCCATGCTCGATGCAGCAGCTGGAGGCGCCTTATGGGCTAAAAGCTATACTGAGGCGTATAATCTTATAGAGACGATGGTTGTAAATGAGCATCAAAACCCAACTCAGAGGATGACGTCAGGCAAGGTAGCAGGTATTCTGGAAGTTGATGCAGCCACCGCTATTGCAGCCCAGCTCCAAGCGCTATCAATGAAGGTTGATTCTTTGGCTACGTATGGAGTTAATCAAATAGCTATGGTTTGTGAGATTTGTGCAGGTTCTCATGCTACGGATCAGTGTTCTCTTATCAACGAATCTGTTCAGTATGTGAATAATTATCAGCGACAACAACAGCTTGTGCCAGCAACCTATCATCCTAACAACAGAAATCATCCAAATTTCAGCTGGGGGAATAATCAAAATGCTATTCAGCCACCATATCAGCAAGGAGTGAGTAAACAGTTTAACCCACCTGGATTCCAGCAACCTCAGCAGTATGCTACAAGGCAATCATATCCTCAACAAGGAAGTGCAGCTGCACCTACTAGTGCTGATTTTGAGGAACTTAAGCTGTTGTGCAAGAGTCAGGCGGTTTCTATCAAGACCTTGGAAAATCAAATCGGTCAATTAGCCAATGCAGTGCTCAATCGTCAACCTGGCACTCTTCCCAGTGACACGGAAGTACCAGGCAGGAAGGAAGCTAAAGAGCAAGTCAAGGCTATTACCTTAAGGTCTGGAAAAGTAGCTGATGCTAAAAAGGCAAAAGAATTAGAAGCTGAAATTAGAGGTGAAGAATCTAAGCAAAAGGAGAAAGCGGCGGAACCAAGGAAGACTACTGTTGAACACACTCTGCCTGAGGCTAATACAGGGGAGAAACAGCTCTATCCTCCACCACCTTTTCCTAAGAGATTGCAGCAACAAAAGCTGGATAGACAGTTCGGGAAGTTTCTGGAGGTGTTCAAGAAACTTCACATCAATATACCTTTCGCTGAAGCTCTTGAACAAATGCCTAGTTATGCGAAGTTTATGAAGACTATTCTTTCAAGGAAGGTGAAACTGGATGACCTTGAAACCGTTGCTCTCACGGAAGAATGCAGCGCTGTTCTGCAACAAAAGTTACCACCAAAACTGAAAGATCCAGGAAGCTTCACCATTCCTTGCACAACTGGCAATCTGACGTTTGACAAGTGCCTTTGTGATTTGGGAGCAAGCATTAATCTGATGCCGTTGTCGATCTTTAAAAAACTGGATCTGCCTGATCCAAAACCCACATACATGTCACTACAATTGGCTGACCGTTCCATTACTTACCCAAGGGGCATAGTTGAGAATGTGCTCGTCAAGGTGGATAAGCTCTTCTTTCCTGCAGATTTTGTTATTCTGGATTTTGAGGAAGATAAGATTCCCATAATCTTGGGAAGGCCTTTCTTGGCTACTGGCCGTACCTTGATAGATGTGCAAAAAGGGGAACTTACTATGCGGGTCCAAGATTAGGATGTGACCTTGAACGTATTCAAGGCAATGAAATTCCCTACAGAAGATGAGGAGTGCTTAAAAGTGGATGTGATTGATTCTGCGGTTACTTCGGAACTCGATCACATGCTAATGTCTGATGCATTGGAAAAGGCCTTAGTGGGGGATTTTGACAGCGATGATGAAGATAGCAACGAGCAATTACAATATCTAAACGCTTCTCCCTGGAAGTGAAAGCTGGACATACAATTTGAATCTCTTGGTACTTCTGACCTCAAGAACGCAGAAGGGAAGCTCAAACCATCAATAGAGGAAGCACCTACCTTGGAGCTCAAGCCATTACCTGAACACTTGAGGTATGCTTTTTTAGGTAATTCATCTACGTTACCTGTTATTATTTCATCTGACCTTTCAGGTAGTGAGGAAGACAAGCTCTTAAGGATTTTGAGAGAATTCAAATCGGCTATAGGATGGACCATAGCAGACATCAAGGGGATAAGTCCTTCATATTGTATGCATAAAATTCTGCTAGAGGAAGGTAGTAAGCCAACTGTGGAACAGCAGCGAAGACTGAATCCCATCATGAAGGAGGTGGTGAAGAAAGAAATTCTGAAATGGCTAGATGTAGGCATCATTTATCCTATTTCTGACAGCTCATGGGTGAGCCCCGTACAATGTGTACCTAAGAAGGGAGGTATCACTGTGGTCGCAAATGAAAAGAATGAGCTCATCCCTACTCGAACAGTTACAGGATGGAGAGTATGCATGGATTATAGAAAATTGAACAAAGCCACAAGGAAGGATCACTTCCCCCTTCCATTTATTGATCAGATGCTTGACAGATTGGCGGGTCATGAGTATTTTTGTCTTCTGGATGGTTATTCCGGGTATAATCAGATTTGTATTGCACCAGAGGATCAGGAAAAGACTACCTTCACTTGTCCATTTGGCACGTTTGCTTTTCGCAGAGTTTCGTTTGGGTTATGTGGCGCCCCGGCCACCTTTCAGAGATGTATGATGGTTATATTCTCTGACATGATTGGAAATAACGTCGAAGTGTTCATGGATGACTTCTCCGTCTTTGGACACTCATATGATGAATGTTTGAATAATCTGCGCGCCGTACTCAAAAGATGCGTGGAAACTAATTTGGTGCTTAATTGGGAGAAATGTCACTTTATGGTGCGTGAAGGCATTATCCTTGGGCATAAGGTCTCTAGCAAGGGTCTGGAGGTGGACAAGGCCAAGGTGGGAGTCATTGAAAATCTTCCCCCACCTAATTCTGTGAAAGGAATCCGTAGTTTTCTTGGTCATGCGGGTTTTTATCGGCGATTCATCAAGGACTTTTCAAAGATATCTAAGTCGTTGTGCAATTTGCTTGAGAAAGATGTGCCGTTCAAATTTGATAATGAATGTTTGGCAGCATTCGAAACTCTCAAGAAGAGTTTGATCACGGCACCAGTCATTACAGCACCAGATTGGACAGAACCATTTGAGATGATGATGACTCCGAGTAGGTATACCCTGTGTTCCTTTCTACTACTTTCACTGAGGATAGTGAAGATTTTTAGTTTGGGGGTGGTAGTTAAGGAATATTGTGTGTGTGTCATTTAGTTGCATATTCATGATAGTTTAGTTCATATAGTTGCATAATTTATGCCATTTAGTTTTTTTTTTATGAATGTCATGTAGCTCATGCATTTACCATGATCCCTTTTGCAATGATTTATCGACTGAATTGTGATATTGATGCGAGTGTAGTGATAGCATTAAAGTGATATTAAGTTGTGTAGGTTGATATGCATGCTAGAAACAATTGTAAGTCCACTAAGTCTTAGAGAATGCGTAAGGGCTAGATTGTTGTTATAATTTGGTTGTTTTCAAGGTCAATCTACTTAATTTTGCTTAGAATTCGATTATAGGTTCTTAGTGATAAAGGCATGAAAAAGAAAAAATTTTGGAGAAAAAAAAATATGGAAGTTGTTGCTAGTTGTGGCTAGGTGTCAAATGGCTAGTAGCCGGCTCGCATATGTTGCGAGTAGTCTAGGGTTGAGCAAGATGGAGCGAAACGCACTTACTCAGAAGTTAAAAAAAAAAAAAATTGCATAATTGATCAAGAGTGGGCTCTTTGGTATTCGAGTTATTAAGTTCTTAGGGGACTTTGTGCCTAGTGACCTAAGGCTTTTAGAGTCTGGGATCTGCTAACCTAACGCTCGTTACATGGATACCATTGTATAAGTCTTTTATGGACCTCACTCATTGCACGGTCAAATAAGCATTTGAGTTGTAAATAAAAAGCACGATTCCGTAGTAAGCTCCAGAGTTCTTGTAGTGTTGAATATCACTTTGTGCCTAGAATTTTTTTATTCTTTGTATAATCGTAGGATTGCCTTGAGGATAGTCTAGTCATAGTAATTGGTCTAGTCCGAAGCATATCTGTTAAGCATTTGCACACACCACGTTTCTGGCTGTATGTCCGTTTGCATGAGTTTATTGATCTTTAGTTGTCTAACTGCATTCGTTGAGATGTGGCAATTTGGTTGATTAATTGTAGTAAGGGGGATCGCTGCATTTTCATATAGATTGCATTCATGCATATTTTTATTTGTTTTTGAGTCTGTGACGCTTGAGGGCAAGCATCGATTTAAGTTTGGGGGTGTGATAAGTGGCATTTTATACCACTTAGAACGTCTTAAAATGGCTTAAATTGGTGTCTTGAAATCAAGTATTTTGTGTATTTGATGCGTTTTTCTAGTGTTTATGCATTTCAGGGTATTAGTTGCATTTCGGGGGAGGAATCATCAAGAATAAGCCTTGGCATGTGTTCACCATTGCGAGAGGAAAGGAACGGGCAGATTACGGCGAAGAAACGGAGCAAACTTGGATTTTTTCCAGTAGAGGCCTGCGCGCCCGCGCAGCTATGCTGAGCGGCTGCGCAGGGTCGGGAATTTTGCTGAATTATTTTAGACTTCTACTTCTGTTTGGCTTCCAACTTCTATGTAATCTGAGTTTTATGGGACTATTATATAAGTAGATTTGAGACGTTTTCACAGGGGGGATTGGAAAAAAAGAAGATTGTGTTTTACGCAAGAAGCGAAGGAGATAAGGAAGAAGACCGATTTAGCACACCGCAACGAAGAGGAAGCATATTTTCTTGTGATTCTTGTGTCGTTGTAACGTTGGATGCTAGTTTTCTTGCTTTGACTTATTTACTCTTGTGACGTACTCTGTTTTAATATAATTAGTTTAGTTATTATTTTCTTGTGTTTGTTTATCATGATTTCATATGAACCCATGATGGCGATAAGTTCTATTATGGGCTAATCGTGATCATGGGGTTGCAACGGATTTATTATGGAATTCTTTAGTTAATTGTTTAATACTTTAGTGTGTGATGATTGCTTGATATCTAGTATTGGTTGTGCGTATTCATCTTATGTGCGTCGCGAACATATAAGATAGGGTGTTAATCTCTTGTGAAGCGACGGTGGATCTTGAGATTTAGAACTTGCCATGCTAGCATAGGTTCATGTACGTTGTGCATGATTAGTGGGTAACTCTAACAGTTTTATTTGCCCTATGTAATCAAAAAGAATAACTTGTGCTTAAATCGTTGTATTGTCAATTTCTGTAGACATATGGGAACTCAACATAATTGATGACTATTCAACTTCTATCTTCATTGTGGATGCTTGGTAGAATGGTATTAGTACAATGAAAGTTGGCTTTTATCAGTTTCGTGTTATTCGATTAATATCATTACTGTCACATGCTAAAGGTAATAACAATGGCTATAGAAGGAAGTAATAATGAAGTTGTGATCTCATGAGTGTTTTATTATTGATAAATTGAAGTGTTAGTTAAGTGGTTAATTAAGTAGTTAATTATAGTTAATATTTAATCAATAATTTTAAGTGTTATTATCTTAACATTGAGAAGTAATCATACATTGGTGAGTGAGTTTAATTAGACAATAATTTAGTCTGAGTCTCTGAGGGAACGAACTAGAAAGTATTCTATATTACTTGCGAACGCGTGTACTTGCGTGAATATTAGCGCGTGTTTTCGCCCTAACAACTACCTTCTCCCCCTTTTTGGCATCATCTGACAGGAGTAGAGAAAGAAGGAGTTCCACAGAAGATTGGATTTCATTTAGCTGTGTTTGTTGAGAGGCTTGATTCTGCAAGACCTCATCCAGTTGAACCTGCTGTTTGATTTGAACTTGCTCAACAGCTTCCACTTTTTCATGAATTGGTCTGATAAACCTATTCTTGTCTAGCTTGAGCATCAGGTCCAGCTTATCAGCATTTTCCTGAAGTTTATCAACCTTTTCATGAGTCTTAGAGTGTAGACCTTGAAGATTTTTGGTACTGAGAGCAGTGACTTTAAGTTGTTGCTTGAAATTAGAACTTGTCAGCAACTCATCAGCTTTTGAAATATGTTCTGACAGAACATGTGAGCTAGAAATGAAGTCAGGTTCATTCCACTTCTTTGTCCACTCAACTCCCCTAAAAGTTTCCTCTCATGGAACAGGAGCATCTTCTTCAACAAACTTAAGTTGTGCCTCCTTTCCAAGAATTGGAGCATTTACTGGAGCACTTGCTGGAGCACTATCTCCAGAATCTGATAAAATCTCATCATTTTCTGATAACACCAGAGTGTGTGTTACTGAAGAAGATTCTGGAGCTTCTGTTTCTAAATTCTGATCTTCAGGTTCCAAATCCAGAATTGGAGTAGTAGGAATTTCAGCATTTACTGGTGGTGCTTCCAGATACAACACAGTTGGAATGTTCAACCTGTGAATGTCAATCCTGAATCTTCAACTGTGAGGTGTGATCACTGTGTCATGAATAGTGTCTTCAGGTGCTGGAAGGGCTTCAATTACAATAGGTTCTGATGAGATCAGAGATTCCTGATCCCCTTCCTCAGTATCTTCATATTGAGATTGTGTAATTTTCACACCTGCCTTAGTCTTCCTTGATCTTCTAGATGGAGGAGTGACTTTATCTGTATCAGAACTTGAAGGTCTTTTCCTTTTCAAAATTCCAGAACCCTCAGCTTCATTTTCTTTCTGAAGAGTTGACTCTTCAGCTTCTACCTCCTTCTGAAAAATTACCTTTTTAGCTTCTTTTATCACAGGTTCTGATGCATGAACCTGGACTTGATAATCCTCATCAGATTCATCCCTCAGAATAATGCTTTTTCTCCTCCTTGGTGGAGATTTAGGCACAGAGATAGTCCTTTTAGGCCTAGAGGATTTTTCAGATTTTATAACTGGCACCTTTTGAGAAGTACCAGAGGTTTTGGATTTGAGAGGTGAGGTTTTGATTGTAGGTGTTGATGGTTGTGGTTGAGAGGATTGAGCTGGTTGATAGTAGGTTCTGATAGAAGGTTGTGGTTGAGTATTGGTAGGTTGTGTAGGTGGAGGTTGTGCTGGTGCTACATCAGGATATATAGTACTGTATGTGTGAGGATCAGAATTTACTAAGAACTGTTTTACAGATTGAGGAATTTGGAGGGGTCTTAGTACATTCTTCTTATTATAAGCATATAATAAGTCTGTGAAAGCCCTTTTGTGAAGTTTAAAGGGTTCAATTGTCTCACTAAAGTTTTGAGGTGCATCAGAACAACAGAAATTATATATAAGCTGACAAAATCTAGAAAAATAAACTGTGTTGCTATCTTCTTTCATCCTATCACCTATAAAACCCAAAATTGCAGTAGCATAATCAAAATGAGTTTGATTAAGAAGGGCATACCCAATTTGTTGACTCATTATTGGGATAGCATCAAAGTTGGAGCATTTGTTGGCAAAGGCTTTGGTAATACAGTCGAAAAAGAAGCTCCACTCCCTCCTGATGTAGGGCATCTTCAGTTGTCCCAGCTCGGACAAAGATTTCTCATACCCAAGATTTGCCATCATATATTGAAGAGCTGACTCCCCAACTTGTGAACTGTAAGTACAGTTTTCTGGTAGATGCAAAGCTTGTCGAATAGTAGACAGGTTGACCAGGTGCGCATCTTCCCCTGTTGTAAAAATAATGCTTGGGGACTCATTTTCACCACCATCATCATATACCCCAGACCTCCAGAATTCCAGAATTTGTTTGCCTGAGAGAAGCTGTGGTTGGGTCAAAGCATACCCAATTTCACTTCGAGCGAGAAAATCTTGAATGAAGTGAAGTTCTGAAGGAGCATCGTCCTTGTTGAGAATAGCCATGTAATTGTTGGGGACAAACTTGGCTCCATCATAGATAAGATCTTTAGGTACCATTACTGTGAAAAATTAAGTGCAAAACGTGTGTTTGCAAGGTGTTTGATAAAATGCCTATAAGAAAGTCCGTCAGAAAATAGAGAGAAAGAGAGAGAGAGAGAGAGAGAGAGAGAGAGAGAGAGAGAGAGAGAGAGAGAGAGTAAAAGAAATAAGAGATTAAAGTAAGAGATAAGGTAAAAGATTTGTATAATCTTTTATCTCTAATATTTATACTCTTCCCACTCAATGGCTCTTTTTGGAAGTAAAACCGACATGTGACACCTGGCAGCATGTAAACAGTCAAAACATTATTAGTGGGCATGGTAAACGTGCAGTAATTATTGCTCATATGCGATTACCAAAATAAACATGCAACCCATTAACCAAATGATTATCATTGTTTTTATCTCACTTAATTATTTTCTGATAAATATGACCTTTACAGTCAAAACTACAAATAAGTCAAGTAAATAAATAATGCCACGTAAGCATCAGGATTTGCATCAGAACTTGACTATTATCAGAATTTAACGATCATCAGAACATGGCTCCTGTACCAAAAAAAATGAATGACTGTTTCTGTATTTCTTCACACAAATACTGACTAGTTTCTTCAGAGTTTAATTATCAGAACTTTCATCAGAACTTGTTCTCAGAATTTATGCAAATAATACTTAATTGTTTGTCAGAAACAACTTAATCACCATAGTAATTTAATCATTCATATAGAGTGATAGTGTGTGTATGTGCAAATGATCAGAAAAAGATTAAAGTCTGATAAACTTCAGTATATCTTAGAAATAAGGCATAACTAAGAAAAGTGCTTAAAATCTGTCTTGAATTGTATAGAATAAAGTTATGCAAGAATCCACCTCACTGTTTGTGCTCATTTTATGCATCTTTTGAAATTCTTTAGACAGTGGCTTCTCAGTGTAAATGAGTTACAACTGCCATCAGAATTTAAGCTGTTATCAGAGTATTTCTCCAGTAATCAGAGAATGTGAAAAGTCACCAAGAAAAATTAATTTGCTTTTCTAATGCATATTACTTAATACTAGCAATGCACTTGGATCTTCCCTTTCACATATTTACTATAGATCTCAAAGGGGTACCTGATTTCAATTTTTCTTTTCTTTTGTTTTCTTCAGATAAGTGAGGCTTATTAAGCATGTAGTTCATCCTTAAGATTTACAGACATCAGAATTTGACAGATAAGAAATAATAATCTAGTTTGTGATTTAGTAATAAGATACACAAAGTAAATTTGACTCAGATCAAAATCAGAATTTGCTTGTGTTATTGATTTCCACATAAATAACTAATTCAAACATGGGATTCATAGTTTGTTAAAGACTACTAAGTCAGCATCTAACAAGATAATCCTCATTGGATTGAATAGTCACAGAACATTCAAAACACTTCCAGAGTTTATAGGATCACATCAGATAACAAGCAGTGTTTAATATATTATAATTTAAGCACAAATTACATTGAGATAAGAAAATCTGTAAACACTGATCATAAAGTCTGATGTATGAGAATAAAAACTAAACAGATTTTGATAAAGAACCTAAAACTATTCCAAGTTCATTTACCAGTCTTGTAAAAGTAACTTCATATAGTGGTTTTGTGAAGATATCTGGTAGTTGTTGATCTGTTGGAACAAAATGCAATTCCACTGTACCTTCCATCACATGTTCCCTTATGAAATGGTACCTAATACTGATGTGCTTTGTCATTGAGTGTTGAACTGGATTACCTGTCATAGCAATAGCACTTTGATTATCATAGTATATAGGTATTTTAGAAATTTCTAACCCGTAGTCCAGTAGCAGATTCTTCATCCAAAGAATCTGTGCACAACAGCTTCTTGCAGCAATATATTCTGCTTCTGCCGTTGATATGGAAATTGATTTATGTTTCTTGCTAAACCAAAAAACCAATCTTCCTCCAAGAAATTGGCAGCTTCCACTAGTGCTTTTCCTGTCTATTGTACATCCTGCAAAATCTGCATCTGAGTAACCTATTAGCTGAAAATCTTATTCCCTAGGATACCACAATCCTAGATCAGTTGTACCCTTGAGGTATTGAAAATTCTTTTCACAGCTATTAGATGAGGTTCTCTTGGATCAGCCTAAAATCTTGCACAAAAACAGGTAGCATACATGATATCAGGTCTACTTGCAGTTAAATAGAGTAAAGAGCCAATCATACCTCTGTAGTTAGTAATATCTATTGATGCTCCAGTATCTTTATCTAACTTGGTGGCATTGGTCATGGGAGTTGATGTAGTAGAACTGTCTTGCATTCCAAACTTCTTGAGTAAATTTCTGGTGTACTTGGATTGATTTATGAAAGTACCTTCTTCAGTTTGCTTGACTTGAAGTCCCAGAAAATAGCTAAGTTCTCCCATCATACTCATTTAATATCTTGACTGCATTAACTAGGAAAATCTTTCACAAAGTTTTATATTTGTAGAGCCAAAGATGATATCATCAACATATATATGTACCAAAAGTAAGTCCTTTCCATGGTTGAGGTAGAATAAAGTCTTGTCAATTGTGCCTCTATGAAATCCACTTTCCAGAAGGAAATGAGTCAGAGTCTCATACCATGCTCTAGGAGCTTGCTTAAGGCCATAAAGTGCTTTATCAAGCCTGTAGACATGATTTGGAAATTTTGGATCTACAAAGCCTGGAGGTTGTTCAACATATACCTCTTCTTCCAATTCTCCATTAAGAAAAGCACTTTTCACATCCATTTAAAAGACTTTAAACTTCTTGTGAGCAGTATAAGCCAAAAAGATTCTTATGGCTTCCAATCTAGCAACTGGAGTAAATGTTTCATCATAGACAATACCCTCATGTTGAGAGGAACATTTGGAAACCAGCCTTGCTTTGTTTCTTGTAATTATGCCATCACTGTCAGTTTTATTTCTGAACACCCATTTTGTACCAACAATAAATCTGTCATTTGGTCTTGGCACTAGGGTCCAGACTTCATTTCTTGCAAATTCATTTAACTCTTCCTGCATTGCTTGCACCCAATCAGCATCTTGAAGAGCTTCTTCCACTTTCTTTGGTTCAGACTGAGATAGTAAGGAATGATAGAGACATTCATTTGTTGTTGTTGTTCTAGTTCTGACACCTGTTTCAGGATCTCCAATTATTAAGTCAGGTGTGTATGATTTAGTCCACTTCCTTGCAGATGGAAGTTGATCTCTAGAACTGGATCCTCCCTCATGATCCATGTTGTCTCCATCAGCATTTTCTGATGCTCCCCCTGAAGTTATGCTCTCTGAGATTCCAGAATTTGAGTTGGATCCTTCAGGAATTGAAGAATTAGAGTTTCCAGAATTGTCATAATTTGGCTCATCGGCACTTGATGAATCAGAACTTGAAGAGCCAGTGACTGGTTCTGATGCTTCTTGAGAGTCTTGAGATATGGTATGTTCATCAGCTTGCTCCCCCTGAACAGGTGCATTTTCCTTTGGAGTAGTTACCACAGTTTCAATGACATCAGAATTTAACCCGTCAGAACTTACAGGATCAGGATTTAGGTCATCAGAATTTACAGAATCAGAATTTATATCTTCATTTTCAAATCTCAGCTGATCATGATCATTGAAATCTTCAAGTCCAGTAATCTTTTTATCGTCAAAAGATACATTGATAGATTCCATGACAACTCTTGTTCTTAAATTGTAGACTCTGAAGGCTTTTGTGGAAAGTGGATATCCAACAAAAACTCCTTCATCAGCTTTTAGATCAAATTTTGACAGTTGTTCAGGATAAGTCTTAAGAACAAAACACTTGTATCCAAATACATGAAAGTATTTCAGATTTGGCTTCTTTTTCTTCACCATCTCATATGGTGTTTTTCCATGCTTGTTTATGAGTGTAGCATTCTGTGTAAAATAAGTAGTCTGCACAGCTTCAACCCAAAAATAGGTTGGTAGCTTTGCTTCATCAAGCATAGTTCGTGCAGCTTCAATAAGAGTCATGTTCTTTCTTTCTACAACTTCATTCTGCTGTGGAGTTCCAGGTGCAGAAAATTCCTGCTTTATTCCATACTCTTTGCAGAACTCTTCCATGATTGAATTCTTGAACTCAGTACCATTATCACTTCTTATTATTTTAACAGAATCTTTGACTAACTTATCCAACTATCTGACATGATCAGTTAGAGTAGATGCTGTTGTGCATATGTTGTGTACTTGATGATTTCATAAACAAAACACCTAAGTAGATTTTACTTAGTGAAATAATGTAGCACTCGACGGATAAGAATTATAGTCCCGACGGATAACTCATTGTAGTCCCGACGGATGATGACTTATTATCCATCGAGTGAGTAGCTTATGTAATAATGAGTCTGTAGCACATTTCTGCATACACCTTTGTATAGATTCTGTAGTAGCATATAAGTCATGTTGACTTTAACTAGATATGCAGAATAGGTAGATTAATTGTACATAGATGATGTCTTGTAATTCTGCATAAATGAATTGAAGTCAAGTGCCAAAATAGCTACCGACGGATGATTAACAAAGCCATCGACGGATGATAAATGAAGCCATCAACGGATGATCATAAAGTCGACGGATGATCATGTACTCAGCAGATATAGAATTCAAACATCAGTTGACAGTGACAACTGGTCACATGCGTCGGGATGTATGCAAATTGAATGAGGAAGCCTATTAACTGGGTAATAGAGAACAAAGTAACAAAGCATTAGACCCGATAGTTTTTATAATGATTCTATCTTTTGACTTTGTAATCTTGGTATTATATAAACCAAGAAGTAGCAAATAGAAACTAAGATCTGAGATACAAAAAGTGAGAAACATTTGTAAGCAGAATTATTAGCATTTCTCTGTATTCTCAGTAGTTCAAATTTGTAAGCAGCTGTGAGCATTCTTGCACACAGAGTTCTTTTTAAAGAATCTTGTTTTAATTACTTATGTTTTGATTCACTTATGTTTTTATTCCGCATTGTGCTAATCAAAACACTTATATTTGTATTCGAGTTTGAACATTTTTATTTTAAGAAAAAGGTTCAAGAATTCCATTCAACCCCCCTTCTGTAATTCTTGCTATATTGTTAAGGGACTAACAATTGGTATCAGAGCAAGCTCTTAATCAACAAAGAGTTTAAAGATCAAAATAATTCAGCAAGATGAACAAGAAGGATGTTGGAGTCAAGATTCCTTTTCTAGATAAAGATAATTACCATCATTGGAAGGTAAACATGCATCTTCATATGCTTTCTCAAGATGAGGCCTATGTGGACTGCATAGAAAGAGGCCCTCATGTTCCAAAGAGAGCTGCAACAGGAAACGAGCCATCAGTTCCCAAGCCAAGGCATGAATGGTCTGATCCTGACATTGAACAAGTCAGGAAGGATAAAAAGGCCATGAATATTCTATTTACTGGAGTTGATGCAGACATGTTTGACAACATTATCAACTGCAAAATTGCCAAGGAAGTCTGGGATACTATACAGATAATCTGTGATGGCACTGAGCAAGTTAGAGAAAATAAGATGCAGCTCTTGATTCAGCAATATGAGCATTTTCACAATGAGGAAAGTGAGTCTCTCACTGACATTTTTAGTAGGTTTCAAAAACTACTAAATGCTCTTAAGTTGCATGGAAGAGTCTATCAGACTAAAGACTCTAATCTGAAATTCCTTAGATCTCTTCCAAAGGAATGGAAACTGTTAGGTCCCAATATGTTTGTAGAAGGGGGGTTGAATACAAACAATACCGTTTAATCGAATAAAATGCGGAATAAAAAGGTGAAACAAAATTCAAGTTAAATAAAACTATTATTAAACTTGAAAGGTGTTACAACAACGGTATCATTTACCAGGGATTAATCTCAAATCAATTATTACAAATCTAGAATAAATTTGGCATGAACTTTTTCTATTTTTGCAATAAAAAGATCAAATGCTAAAAGCGATTTGAGATTAAGTTCTAGGGATTTCGATCCGCTAGATAGTTACACAAGAACAAGAAAAGTATATTTAACAATAAATACTAGAAATAAATGATCTGTGTAGTTTGCAATAATTTCTCTGCAGGTTCTCTTGTTCTGTGTTTTGATGTTGAATATTCAATGTTGTGTTCTTCTTTTTAAAATGATCTGCTTTCTGTTGTTTAAGTAATCAAAACAATCGAATTGAATCAGCAAGACTTTCGGCAAGATTATCAAATGAACTGGCATGACAATCCATTTGAACTGGTAGGACTTTCGGCAAGACAATCCAAATGAACTAGCATGACATTCGGTATGACTATTGATTGTCATACCGATTGTCTTCCTAATATAAAAGATAGTCTTGCTGGATTAAAACAGATTTTGATCAAATAATAATTCTGAATTAATTAATCAATTAATTCAATTAATCAATAAATTAATCTTTGCAGATTTAATTTATTTTCTTAATTAAACTATATGGCTTAATTAATTAATAGGGAATTAATACCAATCTTGAGCAGCAACCATTCCTCTGAAAATATTCTGAAAATCACTGTCAATTACGAATCAATTCCACCACTTCAATGTTGACACTCGATGTACTGTATGGTTCATGAGTGACTAACTTCCGTGACGTTTCTTCATGCCTTGACCTTGATACTCTTGATTTTCTTCAGACTAAATCCTTGTAATTAATTGATACCCTGACGAGATCTTTGTCACTTGATTAAATCCACTATCTTGATTTATATCACTGAGGCTTGATCAATTTCTTGAGCTTCTTCCAGTGAATTAAGTCATCAAGTCTGTAGATGAACAATGTTACTTAATCCTTTGACATATGTTACTCTATGAGATCTCTCTGACGATAGATCCACTATTTACTTATTACATTCTTATTTGAGTTGAGTTAAATCCTCGAATAAACAAATAGGCTATAACATATGCCTTTCAATCTCCCCCTATTTGTTTGTTAGACAATAACAACAAATACATAGAGGATAACTCAACTAACAAATAAGAAAAAGATATAAACAGTAATGCAAAGTTAATAGCAGAAAAGTTTTGGATTATATTTAACAATTTCCAGATTCCAAACGAAATTTACAAGTGAATACAAGATAGATGTTCCTCTAGCCTGAACATGTAACTACATTAGTCTATCTTGATTCATAAAGCTCTAATCATATTACATTGAGTTTTGAGCTAATTGAATTCAGTTGTCCTCTCTTCTGACTTCACCTTCTTCTAAATCTTGAAGCAACTCCTTGTCAAAGACACGATCCTTTTCTGAAGTGAAGCTGTCTGGTCTAACTGGTTGAACTCCAACTGTCTTTAGCTTATTCTTGAGTTGATTATACCTTTTAATATTCTTTTCACAATAAGCTTGAATCAGATCAGTTGCTTGAGTTTTAAATATGGATGAATATCCAGCAGTTCTGAGGTGATGTTCCATCCAGACCAGATGCTTAGCTAAGTAGTCTTTAAGAGATTGTGAATCGAGCTGGCAGATTTAAAGACAGTCAGACTTAAAGAATCTTACCTGATGAGGATTGTTGAACACTTGAGGACTAGCCCTGCTGGCAAACTCTTTGAGCCTTTCTCGAAGAACTTCATTCAATTTTGAGCTTCTTTTTACTTTGTTGAGAAGAACCCAAATTTCTGACATAGAACGATTCTCAAACAGATGAAGTGACACCTTGAAAGATCCTTCGCTCTGACAATATACAAATATGCTCATCTCATTTAGGGATCTGTCAAAGGCAGCTGTGATCCTTGAGACTTCAGTCTTTATAGCATTCATGTACATGTCATTGTTTGGATTAGAGATCTCCAGCTTGTCCAGAAGATGTAGAAACTGTCTATCATTGTTTGTGCTCAGCTGAGGCATATCAAGTACTCTCCTAGCTTCATCCCATTTTTCACCAATCTTCAGTCTGACATCTCTTCTCCTTTCTTGAGCTTTAATGTCATGAAGACGTTGCTTTTGAAGAGTTTCTGTTCTTTGTATGTCTTTCCTCATGTCAATGATCTGGGAGACCTTTTTGAGTTCAGCTTCTTTTCTTTTCATCTCTGACTGCTGTTGCTGAAACTCTTTCTCAAACAGAGGATCCACTGGAGCTTCCTCTTCCCATTCTCCAAAATCACTTTCCTCCTCAGCTTCAAAGAAACCATCTTTATCTTCCAAGACTGGTTCAGTGGGAACATCACAAATATCAAAGTCATCCTGTTCTCCACTATAGTAGATGTCATCAGGCTTCCCTGTGCCTCCAGCAGACGACTCTTTTTCTTTTCCCTTTTCACTTCTCCCTTTCTTCTCCCCCTTAGTTGAGGAATCCTCTACAGACTTTCCCTTAGATCCTCCATGACCTCCATCACCTCCCGAGCCTGAGCCTCCACCAGACGGCCCTTCAAAGAAAGTCTTTTGTTCTTCATTGGGACAGTGAGAATTTTTGATCATGTAGTACAGGTGCTTCATCCCTTCATTCAGATGTTCCATACCCGTCTCTATCTTCAGAAATCTGGAAGAATCTAGTGAATGATTCATTTCAACCAAGTCTTCAAGAGAAGTCATTCTTGTATGTAGAGAGCAGAAGTTTGAAATGTCGTCAGCTGTTAATGTTGGAGATTCCTGGATTGAGTTAAGCTTTGGTACAACAGATGTCTTCAAATCTGATATTTCAGTCCTGATAAGAGCCAGCTGATTATTGACAGAGGTGGAAGAAGAAGACCGTTCAACCACTTGTGCTTTGAATGATTTAGCTTCAGCCTGACTTTTTGCAAGTTGTTCCTTGAGATCAGCAATTTGAGCTAACAGATTTTCAGTGTTTGTGTCTGTGTGTGTGCTCATCTGAATATCTCTCCTGTTTAATTCACTCAACTCACGTGCATGTGTATCCCTCAATATAATTGCTTGTGAGGAGTCTTCCTGAGGCTGATCTTCTGTACCTGCATTTAAAATCACCCTAGCCTCTTCAAGAGAGGTCAGTGGTGGTGCAATGGGAATTCGCGAGTCCCGATCCTCAGTCAAACCTATCATTTCATGTGAAATAGATGTCTGAATTACTTCAGGGATAGATTCACCGAGTTGCCCTCCACTTTCTCCAGATAAATCTGCGAGTGGAGAATCCCGTGAGGGAGCCAGAGGTGTTAGATCTGGGAGGGGAGAAAATGACTCTATTAAAGGTGGCTGAGAGTCAGATTTTCCCTCAGAAGCATGTGACTGCTCTTCTGCCGTAACTATGGCAGGCACTGTAACTGACTCTATGTGCACTCCTCGCTTCGTGTCCTGAGTATAATCTACTGGTCTGTATGCTTCCATTGTGAGTAATGGAATTGTGCTTGACTCAGTACAGGATGCCATGGCCCTATGGCGAATTTCAATAGATTCATCCTGTTGAGAGGATGTTTCTAGTAACTGTTCAGTGGCCATTTCAAAGTCCATGTCCTGTTGGGAGGACAAGGATGGGCTTTCAGATGCCTCAGTAAATGTTCTTCTTTTTTTCGGAGGAGGCGGAGCTGAGGGTTCATTCACATCCACCAACAAACTACTTCCTATTAACCTTCTAGGCAACATTTTAGACAGTGGGGGAGAGGTTGAGATAGGTTGTGACTCTGTGTTTGGCTCTATGACCTGGGATTGAAGCTGTGGTTCTATAACTTCATGGTCAGTCCTATCAACCACTGGGGGTCTTTCAACAGAAGTAGGAATAGGTTAAGTTGGAGGAACTATTACCTGTAGAGGAAGAGCATCTGATGCTTGAGCCTGGGTGGTTTGAACCACTGGAGGTTGAGCTTGCTGTTCATGACCGGGAAGATTGAAGATAGGTAAGGGAATATAAGTGGCCATGAAAGCAGATACAAGTACTGGAACTTGCATGAATTTGAAAGTTGTGTCTTGGCGGGTGTAAATCTTTTTGCTTACAGGAGGGGGTTCGGTTACTGCGGAGTTAGCAAAAAGGGCTTTATGCTCAGGTGAGAGAATATGTTCTGCTATGAGCATGAGAAAACGAGCATAGTAACACGAGACCCTACGATTTGTAGAATGATCACGTAAAGCAGTAGTGAGACGTCTCAAGAGAATGGGTAAAAGTAGTTTGCCAAAATTGATCCTTTGATTGAAAACAACCGCAAGACCAATATACTGCAGAGTGGAAGTGATGTTGTGAAAGTTGGATTTAGTGTAGTTGGCAAACACATTAGAAAGTGTATCGAAGAAAATGTCCCATTCAGACACCAAATTGGATTTTGATAACTTGGTTAAATTAATTACCCCCTGATAGTGAATAGCATGGAAAAAGTTTGAAATATCATTTTTAGAGGGCAAATTACAGAAATTGTCCATAGGAAAATTTAAAGCTCGATTGACGACTGTTTCATCAACCACATACTGTGTGTTTGCCACGGTGAATAAAAAAGATTTAAAATCATCGGCCACAGTAGAGGTTGTGCAAATCAGTCTTAGCAGATCAACATTTAAAATCACATTTGATTTAATAGCAGAGCTAACAATCGAATGGTCATTTAAAAATCTAATCCACGACTTAAATTTTTCTACATCACATTTATCTGGATTAAAATAACCAACAAGATTATGCGAAACAATTTGGAAATTGAGAGCCATTTAAAAATAATAATAAGACACACACTTTCAGAATTTTAAGAATAATATTAAGAAAATTTGAATTAATTAAATTAATTTAATAATTCGAATTAAATCAATTATAATCGAAAAATTTAGAAAGAAATGTATCTCGTTAAAATTCTTAACTCACAAAAGCAGATTTGAAAAACGACAAGACACAAAACAGAAATTAAAATAAAAATACCCAAAATCAAACAAACACAAACTGATTTTTTTAACAAAAAATCGACAGCACTTCTGTATGTATATACGTGTATGTATATATATCACAGGAGTGATGATATGGTTTGCTGAGTAAAAACTCGAGCAGTGAGACAATGGAGGCTGGGTTTGATTAAGATCGAGTAGAGAGAGAGAGAGAGAGAGAGAAAAATGAGAGAAAAAAATGAAAGACAGTTGGAATTTTTAACAAAAAACTGATTGAATGACTTTACAAAACAAAACAACTGTTAAGTAGACAACTGGTATGACAATTCGGGATAGTCTTACCGATTGTCATACCGATAGTCATACAAGGCAATTTTGAAAAAACAAAAAAAAACAAAACAAATAATAATATATAACTAGTATGATAATCTGATAGTCATACCGATTGTCATACCAGTACAAAATAAAACATAATATATCTGATATTAATTTTATTACTTGCATGACAATCAATAGTCATACGGATTGTCTTACAAGTTATAAAATTAAACTGATTTAAAAATAAACAAGTATTAGTACTGGAATGACTTTCAGCAAGTCAATTTCAATTGTCTTGCCGATTGTCATTCTAGTATAAAATAAATTAAGTATTTAAATATACTGAATAATTAACATAAAAACTGTTAAAAACACAGAATATAGAAAATATTACAATTTACAGAAAACTGAAATGAATATCGCAGAAAATATTTACATAAATAAAATAATTAAAATATTTCAGAGATAATAATATTTTCAGTCCAAAAATAGGTTTCTTTTGAATTTTAACAAATAAAATTCATAGAAAAATATTTTTAGAGAAAATAAAATATTTTGAGACATTAAAATTAACAAGTTGAGTAAATAAATAAGATAAGATAATAAAAATTACATAGAAATAAGCAGGAAATTTTGGAAAATGATAAAATAAATTTGTAAATGAATTTTTCATTTATGAAAAATTCATTTGTAAATTCACTCAAGAACAGATTTCAGATATTCACAAGTTTAATCACTAAAGCTATTCAACATACCCAATTTACCAACTAATTTTGTAAATGTGGATTCATCAAGAGGTTTAGTGAAAATATCTGCTATTTGTTCTTCTGTTGGAACAAAAAATAGTTCAACAATACCATTCATGACGTGCTCTCTAATAAAATGATACCTGATGTCGATGTGCTTTGTCCTCGAGTGCTGCACAGGGTTGTTGGTGATGGCTATTGCACTTGTATTGTCACATAAAATAGGAATTTTGTTTAATACAGAGCCATAGTCTCGTAGCTGGTTCCTAATCCACAAGATCTGAGCACAGCAGCTTCCAGCAGCAATATATTCAGCCTCAGCCGTTGAATTTGAAACTGTTTGTTGTTTCTTGCTATACCATGAGACTAGTCTGCTACCTAGGAATTGACAACTGCCTGAGGTGCTTTTCCTATCAACAATACTTCCTGCGTAATCTGAATCTGTATGTCCAACAAGGTTAAAACCAGATTCTTTAGGGTACCAAATACCTAGATTTGGTGTTCCCTTAAGATATCTTAAGATTCGTTTAACAGCAACGAGATGAATATCTCTAGGATCCGCTTGGAACCTTGCACATAAGCATGTAGCATACATAATATCTGGTCTACTTGCAGTAAGATTGAGTAACGAGCCAATCATACCTCTGTAGCTTGTGACATCTACCTTAATGGAGTTTTCACATGGTCCAAGCTTGACAGCTATAGTTGACGGAGTCCTTGCTGATGCAGAATCCTCTAGATTGTACTTTTTGAGGAGTTCCTTGAGATACTTGGATTGACAAATAAAAGTTCCATCTAACCTTTGATTTACTTGTAATCCAAGAAAGAACTTCAGCTCTCCCATCATGCTCATTTCAAATTTGTTGTGCATTAACTTAGCAAATCTCTTACAGAGATTATCATTAGTAGACCCAAATATTATATCATCCACATAGACTTGGACTAATATTGTATCATTCTTATGCTTTTTAGAAAAGAGAGTTTTGTCTATGACACCTCTAATAAAGCTATTTTCAATAAGAAATTCAGAGAGAGTGTCATACCATTTTCTCGGAGACTGTTTGAGTCCATAGATAGCCTTGAAAAGAAAGTAGACAAAATCCAAATGATCTGGATCTTCAAAACCAGGAGGTTACTCTACATATACCTCTTCATCCAGCTTTCCATTCAAAAAGGCACTCTTGACATCCATTTGATAAACTTTAAAGTTAGAGAATGCTGCAAATGCCAAAAATATCCTGATGGCCTCTAGTCTAACCACTGGAGCATAGGTTTCATCATTATCAATGCCTTCTGTAATAACCCCAATTTTTGGGAAATTTTTGAAACCCTTATGAATAGTGTTTTTGCTGAATGAGAAAACTTTTCATGCCACACTATGTAGGGGTTATGATATGGATATTCTGAGATTTTATTAGTACTTTATATGGGATATCAGTGTATGTAAAGATCGTCAGAATCCAAATCCGAACACTTTGATTTTTCCCGGAAATACACTAGATACGGAAAGATTTGAGAAAAAGGTAACAGGATAAAAAGGATTTAAATTAAAGGATTATAGGAGAGGATCATAAAAGGAATATAATATATTGAGAAAGGTTAAGGGAACCTAAGTAATAAGATCCCGGGTATGATCCCTCAAACGATAAACGAAAACGAAAGTTAAGCGAACCGTATAACAAATCAGCGGTCATTAGGCAAACGATAAGGAAGTTAATCAAGGGGATTAGTGGGGATGATGTCATCCAACCAATAGAAAGAGGACAAGGAGGGGAGGATGACATCATGAGGATGACACAAGCATGACATGGGAAGGAAGGAGATGTGGTGGCTTTTTAACCACACAAAATCAAGGGCAACTAGGTAATTTACTAAAACAAACACAAAAATCAAACCAACCAAGCCAAGCAAATCATTTTTCATCAAAATCAAAAAGAAACCAAGGCATTGTTCTTCATGCTCTCGGCCAAAACAGAACCAGAACACTAAAACTGCTGTATCTCCTTCATTTCTCACTCAAATATTGTGTTCTATAGCTCATTGGAAAGGTATTGAGATGGTCTACAACTCTTGTTCACAAGTCTCGTCCAAATAATCATGGTAAGACCCTAATTTTTACAGTTCTTTAAATCGGACTTTTAGAAACTTCAAAGCCTAACTTTGTGTTCTTGATTTCTTTGGAAAGATCAAGCTTGTAGGAGGCTCCCTAAGGCTTCCTAGCAACTTAACACCTCCCAAGGAAGGTATAAACTTCAAACCCTAGCCTTTACTTTATTTTTTAGTAAGTTTAATGGTTGGTGTTGTGAAATGAGAAGCATGGATTGTGATTATTAGTAGTTTGGTTTGATTTGGAAGTGTTTTGGTAATTGAAGCTTGATTATAGTTCATAGGTCTTGATTGTGGTTGTTTGAGTTGAAAACCTTGGAGATTATGGACTGATGTGGTATGGTTTAGGTGAAGTTTTGTTGTATTGATGGTTATGAGTTGGTTGGTGGTTAATTGGAGTAGTTTAAACATTGGTAATCGCGTAAACATAGCCGTCGTAACGTCCGATTTTCTTTGGACTGTTTTTGTACATAACATTAGGACCCGAGAACCCCCTGCTAGATTATGACCACTGCCATGTTTAGATAGCTCATGTTATGAGCTTCGTTTTGATATGTAGTTCGTTCGATTCCGATGGACGGTTTAAGAGAAACGACCGTTTCAAGTAACGGCGTTTCGCGAACGAAACTTTTCCCCTCGCCTTACTTTGAAACATAGGTTAAAGACCAAAAAGGGTTAATTAATGTATGAAACATTTATGGTAAGTGTGTTAGGCAGTTGGTAAGACACTCGCGAAGGAATCGCCTTAAAACTCGTAAAGGTTAAATTATTAAAAATGGTGGAGCCGAGGGTACTCGAGTGACTTAAGAGAATCAGTAAGCGCAAAATAAGCGTTATAGTCTAAGTTAGTTAAAGTATAGATTTACAAGTGACTTTGGTTTAATTCCAACTTACTTGTTGTTTATAGGTTACCAGACTCGTCCCGAGCCATTCGTAACCCCCAGTCGCTCAGGCAAGTTTTCTACCCGTTATACTGTTGTGTTGATGTATATGTGTATATGCATGATCTTGCGATAAATGCATATTTGTTATTAGCAAATTCTTGCGATATATTGTAGCATGTGATATGGTATATATGCATGCCTGATTTATATTCTTGGTTTATATATCTGTTGGTTCAAATGCTTATAGTTGCATAATACCTATGCTAGAGATAAGCGGTATTTGAGTTTACCCTTAGTATAGGGGATAAAAGGTGAACATATTTCTAAACCGGGAGTCGATGTTCCCGAGTATATTATATATATATATATTTATATATATATATAGATATAGTTTTTAAAACTATGGATCGAATAAGGTTTATTCGATACCTTTATTTTATTATTTGAATATTATTTGAATATTCATTCGAGGGCTTATGACTCAGTTTATATTATTATTGAATATTACTTGGATATTCATTTGAGGATGTATGACTCCTTTATTTTATGAATATTATTTAGAGTATTCATTCGAGGTATTATGACTCCGCTTATTACTTAATAATATTCTTTATTGTATTAAAGAATAAGGTGTCGATAATCAAACTTATTTTTTATTATTCAAATAAAGATATTACTTTCGTATAAGTATATCTTTGATTATTTGCTATTCATTTCAAGTATAAGTTTTAATACTTCTACTTCAATTATTTTATAAAGATTATTCTTTATGGGAATATTATTTAAATAATAATATTCAGACATTTTCTAAATATTCTGGGGACTGATTTACTTCATTAAATCAGCTTCACTCCAAACATTCTTAAAAATGTTTTGCGAGTCTTCAAAATGATTTTTTAAAGTTAGAGCGGATCCCAAAACTCATTTTTTTTAAGATCCTCCTTTCGAAGGGGATTTAAATACTCGCTCAAAACCTGAGGGATCCGGCTCTGTGGTGTGTTTTATATTCGCAACAAGGTTGCTGTTTTGATAAATGAATTGATTACTTACCCAACACTCGGGAAGTAAAATTCTTGGAACAAGTTATTCCATTAACAGGCATCGCCTGGGAAATATCGGTGAGTTCTCCTTTCCAAATAGATACGACTTCTTGGTGGAGCCGTATCAACAAGTTTCTACTTGGGGAAAGTGGGGACGAGCTTTACATTTCAGAGTCATGGATTTCATCTGAACTAGGAGTGGCGTAAGTGGCCGAGTAGCGCCGGCCCAGCCTTATTATATCGGCCCAAATGGCCTGGAAGTTCCGCTAAGGCGGTCCATTCCTTAGGAGTTCAGTGTTCGGTTGACAAGTAAATCCGACAGGTTCTCCTCTACATGTAGAAAATGGTGGGGTTGTACTACTACGACTGATCATCGTAAGTGGTCTTCCTGGCGCGGCAAACTCCCGTAATGAGTTCATCATCCAATTGGATAATTTCTGCAACACTACCCAGAGCACTTCGATAGAAAGGCTACGGTTGGGCGATTGTTGAGTGTTGGCAGGGTCAAGTTTTCAAAATGATGTTTACATCAAATGAAGTATCTCGTAACTTCATTTTATTTTGATAATATTTTAAAGATTTAATCTATTCAAATCTTGCCTTATAGTCTCATCTATGTGATGAACTTTTGAAGCTAATTATAACTTGAACGGTGGTAGTTCAAGTAGTATTTGGGAAAGATATAAGTATATTGGAGTATCTTGTAACTTCATCTTTTAAACTTATATCTAGTAAATGATTATCTTATGCATGACAAAGATTTTCAGAAAAACGTTGAGACAAGGTTAGATATATGAGATCACCTTGCAACGATATTTTTTTTATACAGTTATACACTGGGACTTTGTGTATATTATGCATGGAAGAGGACTTCCAATATTTTGAAAAGTATATATGTATATATACTGAATATTTTGCGACTTCATCGCATTAAGATATCAAACTTGGTTCATTTCTTTTGACCAAGACTTTCATGAGTACTATGAGAAGGCTCATATACTATTAATCATTATACATATTATTTTGGTGGGCTTGCTGCTCACCCTTGCTTTCTTCTTTCATCACACAACAACAGATAGAAAAGATGAACAGAACCAAGCTCCCGATTCGCAAGCGATTAGGAGACGTTCCGCAGTTTTCTAGAAGCATTGATGCCGCCGTAGCTGAGGTAGGAACTACCAATAGGCTAGGCTTTCAACTTTTGATGTACCAGATTTATTTATATTTATGAATTGTAATAATGGCAAAGAAATGTAAATTTATTCAGAAAACCTTTTAAGGTGTATTGGCAGATAATTGTGGAATAAAATGACTTGTGGTTATTTTTGGATGTTCATCTCTGAGACTATAACGTGTGGTGTGTGTGTTTATTGTGGTGTCATAGTACAGAGTAGTTGAGTAATTATTAAGATTGGGTGTTATTAAGGGAAATGGAACTCGTAACGACCCGGATCCCCGACCCCGGATCTGGGGGTGTTACAGAAATGGTATCAGAGCTAAGCGTTATAAACCTCAGAGATGATGGGACGTTAAGATAATAAGTTCACTAAGATAATAAGAACTCTTGCCAAGTTCATAGTCGGACTACCTAACGTAGTACTGACAGTTAAAACCCTTATGGGAACCCTTATAAATGTAGCGATAGAAGCGTAGTTCGTTATCGTATATGGTAGCGGGACTCCGAACCCTGAAGTTGAGGAACATCAACGCGATGATGTTTTATTACTAATTGGAGATCAGATTGTGGATCCAATAGAGCGTCCTAACGCAGGACCGGATGATGTTGATATTGAGGATGTAGCGGTTGAGGATGTTGTCCTAGAAGGGATAGTTGCTGAGGAGGATCCCATGGAGGATCCTGACGAGATTGGATAAAGGACCACTGATGAATTGATGACCCTGGTTGGGTCGACTACCAGAGGTAGGATTGGCCGGTCACTACCAGAGGTTCGTTCAAGTTTGTAAAGATAGTAGCCCCTTTAACGCGGCTTACTCGTAAGACTGAGAAGTTCGAATGGACAGAGAAATGCGAGAACAACTTTTAAGAACCGAAGCAAAGGTTGGTGACGTTCCCTATGTTGGCGTTGCCGGATGGAAAATGAGATTTTGTGATTTGTAAGTGACGCTTCGCATAAGGAATTAGGGTGCTTCTTATATAGCACAGCAAGATAATCGCGTCTGCGTCAAGACAATTAAGGGAATTTAAAATTCGATATCCCCACCCATGAGCTTGGGCTCGTGGCAATAGTTTTGCCCTAAAGATTTGAGGCACTACTTGTATGGAGAGAAGTGTGAGATTCACAAACCATAGGAGCTCTAGTACATTCTTACGTAGAAAGAGCTCAACATACGCCAGAGGAAGCGGTTAGAGCTAATCAAGAATTATGATTGGGAGATTCTTTATCATTCGGGGAAAACCAATATGGTGGCTGATGCCCTTAGTAAAAAGGAGAGACTCAAGATGATAATGTCTTTTGGAGAGTTTATAAGAGATTTTGAGAAAATGGAAATAGTAGTGAAGGTAACCGGAGCCGGTACCGAAAAGCTGTTTGAGATAGCAATACAGCCCGAAGTATTGGAAAAGAACATATTGTGCCAGTAAAAGTGATGAATGAAGGCAGAGAGCCAATAAATAGGTATGAGATTAATACCGAGAGTGATGATAAGGGAATAATGAGGTATTCCTATAGAATTTGGGTTCTAAAGGTTTAAGAGCTTAAAGATGAAATCTTAGATGAAAGCTAGTTTGAGGAATAAGAGTTAGAGCAAACCCTGAACGTGATAGTCAGGGAGGTTGCCACCAAGACAAAAGGAACCCATAACATGATGAAGTGGAAAATGAGGATTTAAATTATGTAAGATGACCCCAATTATGGGGAGTAGGAAGAAATATTTAGACTGAGGAAACAAAAGTCGAGTAAGGACAGGAGACCCGAGATGGTACCCCTATACGGCAATTCATGGACCTGTCTAAAGAGAACTTAGACTATTATCCCCAACCACCACCCTGAGGAGACAGTGCAGTGGGAAATTCTTTCATGACCTTTAAGTCGCTAAGCTCTCAGAGTTCCAAGGAACAGGTTGACCCAATCGAGGCAAGAGCCTGGCTAAAGGAAATATAGGAATCATTTGAGATTCTAAATGATTGACGAATCTCAAAAGGACTGTTTTTGTCACTTACCCTCCTAAGAGAGAGACCACCCGCTGGTGAAAGACCAAGAAAGGCACGGAGCAAGAGATTATAATAAACTGATTTAAGTCCAGTCAATTGTTTTCGGGAAAGTAATTCCCAAAGATAAGGAGATAGTGTAAAAGCTTTAGAGCCAGAACAAAGGCAGACGAGTATGATAAATTATGAATCTAAGTTGTAAAAGTTGTCAAGATTCGTTCTGAGGACACGAATCCAGAATGACGGGATGTTTGAAATCAATGCTTATGTTGTGTTAGTTCATGAAATAATGATAAGGAAGTTGGGTATGAGGAAACCCTAAAGACTCGTAGTAATAGAAATAGAAAAGTAAGTAATCGTCAGGATGAGGGTGATTCACCATGAGTTAAAATTGATGGTTGAGGGCATAAGAGATACATATATATTATCCCCTATAAGTTGGGAGGATTCGAAGAAACCTTGAGATAGTTCGAAGGATAAATAATGAGACGCGGATAGACTGAGGAGACAAGAAAGTAAGAAATTAAGAAAATTGGATGAAGGAAGTGACCTTCAAGAATGTGAAGTGTAAGACCGGTGGCTTGATACCCAGGAAGGGAGACGCCAGGTAGGAAAGATATCCCAACATTGAGATGACTGTTGAGATAAACAACAAAAGTAAATAAGGATTTATTAAGAAGAAGTTCACGTTGAACACGACCAATATCTTCCAGATCATCCATGTGATCATTACCAAATCAGGAAAGAAAAGCGGATAACCATTTTTATCTTTTGGAGGCCATGTGGATTGACCTTAACTTGAATAAGGATGCTATTGTGAAATTCGGTATAGACTATCGAGGTGGAAATGATTGAATAAGATACCCTTATCAGGGATATATGACTTTATTTATCCATGGAAGGATGCTTGTACCTTTTTAAAGGTGGAATTAAGGATAGAACATCGGTAACTTAAAACGAATCCTAGGGGAATACATAAAGGTTGGCATTTCACCCTTAATAGGGATAGTATGAGTTTTGACAGTATGAATTGGAAAGGATTAAGGTAATAATAACCTTTAAGGATCAGTGGAGAAATTTTTCAGAAGTATATAGACAGTGGTTCTAGTATCAGTAAATGGTATTTTGATATGCCCTGTATATAGGGAATACAGGAGGAACGATTGAAGGATAACCTTAGAGGTTTTACAAGGAGAAAGGAAATATTCGAAATTCTCAAGAATAAAAATGTTGATAAAGGAAATATGACATAATTATAATGATGCCAAGTGGGGCACGTGTTAAACCACGAGAAAGTATGGATCGAACCAGTAAAGGTCGAAATTATTCAGGGCAATTAAGACTTAAGATAAAAGATGTTCTAAGTATGATTGAGAGTCAGTCGTGACAGTGATTAACCTCTAAAGACTGAGGCAATAACTTATGGAAAAATGGTGATATTTTTTTTTTACTCATCAGATTTTAAGGAATACATCTTCACAAAAGCAGTGATTGAAATAAGGTAGAAAATTTATTTGGAGGTGGTTAAAATGACATTGACTATAAGGAAATTTTAATATCAGGAAAGGCCAAAGAGGTGGCCGACACTTTAAAGGTAAGAGGATAATTATAGGCGCTTGTGCCAGAGGAATACAGTGATGATGGTTAAAACTGTGAAGGTTGTATTATGGTTTGGAAGATTGACATTCCTTCTGATGACTGTGCAATACCCAACCGTAATAGTAGTTGGTAAAAGTTTAATTCGTGTAATCGCCATGAACGGGCTATCTATCTTAGGAGGTCCTATCTTGGGATAAGCCAGGACCATGTTTCCAAAAGGACTAGACGAACCTTTGAGTTAAGTCTTCTATTTAAGGCATATGATTAAGAATGGTATTAACCTGCTATCGTTGCTTTGATTGAAACTCTTCTGCAATTTTATCTGCTTCACGTCATGAATGTACGTCAGGATCAGGAGTGTTCTTCATGAATCAAGAACGGTGATCATGTTACCTCCTTAGAAGAATTCGATATGATATGAATGGACTCCGTATGGTTAGCTATTAAAACTTCATGGAAAACGAATGACTACAGTAGGTCAACGGTGGGCCATAGTAATGTAGGAATGATTCTGAGAGTAATGAGCTGATTACTTACAACCGTGAGAGTTGTATTGGAATGGATGTTGAGAGTAAGTACCACTAATCGGGTCGTGGTGGTGTATAAGTTATCATTGATAGACTAATTAAGTCAATTATCTACCTATGATATATTTATTCCTTCTTATCGATAAAGAGTAGTATTACCCATACGAAGAAGGTTGCGGTATAGAAATGGATTCTAGTAACGATGAGGTCTAGAATGAGATCCCAGATTCGATTTTTGATATCGAGGGAGTTTCAAAGGTGATTGTGTATAAGCTCGAGGAAGAGCATGGGTCCATAGAATGATGGACGGAATAGAAATATTTAGGCATGGGAAATACGATGCTATAATACTTGATGCTGATATAAATACGTTTATGTTTTGTTCTCCTATGACAAACCTCTATAATTCAGAGGTAGGTTCCAAGCCAGATATTTTGTGGCAGTATATATATATTTTTTTTATATATATACAATTCTCTTCAGTTCGTTCTTTTCTCTTCTTTTCATTTCATGTAATCTGAGAAGAACAACCCTTCCAGAAGGGGAGGTATTGCCGAATGACTATCTATCTGTGTGATAGAAGCCTAGTAGGATACCATCTATTGTTTAATTGCTTGTCAAGTACTAAAGGCTGGCCACCTTCTGTACTAACTATGCAATATAACAAGTGTTCATGATCATAGTGATCTCTCAACAAATTCCTTTACTTCTATTTGATTGATCAAATTTTGGAAAATAGAAACAGCTGAAAAAGGAGTAATAAAGTAGTGGTAGTATGCGGAATGGAAACACATTCGTGATACTAAGGTTGTCGTGGTCATTAAAAGGTTATAGAACGCTAACGAGCAAAAGTATAACTAGTATAATATTAGAAACGGAAGGTTGTAGCGATTACGAACTAGAAAAGAATGGGTATTGAGAAGCAAAAGCTCTAATGCTAAATGCTATAATGAAAGTCTGTGCAATAGACTTGAAAGAATTTGGAATGATCACTTAACGCGGATTTAGTTATATCACGAAAATAGATCATATGTCATTATCGAGGTGTCACCTTATGAGATCCTTGAGGGAAGATAATGTCAATCTCCCTTATGTTAGGATGAAGTTGTAGAGCGCAAGATGCTCGGACCCGCAGTAGTCCAAAGGAACAGGGATATAATAGATCTAATCAGAGGACGGCTGGTAGTAACCCAAGATGGACATAAGAGGTATGCTGATTTGACTCAAAAAAGGACAAAGAGTATGAAATAGGGGGCCTAGTAATGTTATAGGTATCCCCTTGGAAACCCTTGAAAAGGATTGATGAGGTTCGGAAAGAAAGGAAAGCTAAGTCTACAATTTGTTGGACCCTTGGATATATTAAGACGTTTGGGAAGTTACATAGGAGCTAGCCCTACCCCCGAACCTGTAGCAAGTTCATAACGTGTTCCACGTATCAATGTTAAGGAAGTGTAATTCGGATGCCAGACAAATAGGGGCATATGAGCGCATAGACATGCAACCAGACGTAACCTATATGGAGCAACCAGGAAGGGTATAGAGTAAAAAGGAACGAGTGCTTAGGAGAAGGGTTATCAAACTAGTAAGAGTTTGATGGTAGAACCACAATGTGGGAAAATTTACTCGAGAGTTAGAAAGTGCAATGCTAAGAGAGTATCCCTATTCACTTTCTATCTGATTCCGGGACGGAATCCTTTTAAGGAGGGGAGACTGTAATAACCCCAATTTTTGGGAAATTTTTGAAACCCTTATGAATAGTGTTTTTGCTGAATGAGAAAACTTTTCATGCCACACTATGTAGGGGTTCTGATATGGATATTCTGAGATTTTATTAGTACTTTATATGGGATATCAGTGTATGTAAAGATCGTCAGAATCCAAATCCGAACACTTTGATTTTTCCCGGAAATACACTAGATACGGAAAGATTTGAGAAAAAGGTAACAGGATAAAAAGGATTTAAATTAAAGGATTATAGGAGAGGATCATAAAAGGAATATAATATATTGAGAAAGGTTAAGGGAACCTAAGTAATAAGATCCCGGGTATGATCCCTCAAACGATAAACGAAAACGAAAGTTAAGCGAACCGTATAACAGATCAGCGGTCATTAGGCAAACGATAAGGAAGTTAATCAAGGGGATTAGTGGGGATGATGTCATCCAACCAATAGAAAGAGGACAAGGAGGGGAGGATGACATCATGAGGATGACACAAGCATGACATGGGAAGGAAGGAGATGTGGTGGCTTTTTAACCACACAAAATCAAGGGAAACTAGGTAATTTACTAAAACAAACACAAAAATCAAACCAACCAAGCCAAGCAAATCATTTTTCATCAAAATCAAAAAGAAACCAAGGCATTGTTCTTCATGCTCTCGGCCAAAACAGAACCAGAACACTAAAACTGCTGTATCTCCTTCATTTCTCACTCAAATATTGTGTTCTATAGCTCATTGGAAAGGTATTGAGATGGCCTACAACTCTTGTTCACAAGTCTCGTCCAAATAATCATGGTAAGACCCTCATTTTTACAGTTCTTTAAATCGGACTTTTAGAAACTTCAAAGCCTAACTTTGTGTTCTTGATTTCTTTGGAAAGATCAAGCTTGTAGGAGGCTCCCTAAGGCTTCCTAGCAACTTAACACCTCCCAAGGAAGGTATAAAATTCAAACCCTAGCCTTTACTTTATTTTTTAGTAAGTTTAATGGTTGGTGTTGTGAAATGAGAAGCATGGATTGTGATTATTAGTAGTTTGGTTTGATTTGGAAGTGTTTTGGTAATTGAAGCTTGATTATAGTTCATAGGTCTTGATTGTGGTTGTTTGAGTTGAAAACCTTGGAGATTATGGACTGATGTGGTATGGTTTAGGTGAAGTTTTGTTGTATTGATGGTTATGAGTTGGTTGGTGGTTAATTGGAGTAGTTTAAACATTGGTAATCGCGTAAACATAGCCGTCGTAACGTCCGATTTTCTTTGGACTGTTTTTGTGCATAACATTAGGACCCGAGAACCCCCTGCTAGATTATGACCACTGCCATGTTTAGATAGCTCATGTTACGAGCTTCGTTTTGATATGTAGTTCGTTCGATTCCGATGGACGGTTTAAGAGAAACGACCGTTTCAAGTAACGGCGTTTCGCGAATAAAACTTTTCCCCTCGCCTTACTTTGAAACATAGGTTAAAGACCAAAAAGGGTTAATTAATGTATGAAACATTTATGGTAAGTGTGTTAGGCAGTTGGTAAGACACTCGCGAAGGAATCGCCTTAAAACTCGTAAAGGTTAAATTATTAAAAATGGTGGAGCCGAGGGTACTCGAGTGACTTAAGAGAATCAGTAAGCGCAAAATAAGCGTTATAGTCTAAGTTAGTTAAAGTATAGATTTACAAGTGACTTTGGTTTAATTCCAACTTACTTGTTGTTTATAGGTTACCAGACTCGTCCCGAGCCATTCGTAACCCCCAGTCGCTCAGGCAAGTTTTCTACCCGTTATACTGTTGTGGTGATGTATATGTGTATATGCATGATCTTGCGATAAATGCATATTTGTTATTAGCAAATTCTTGCGATATATTGTAGCATGTGATATGGTATATATGCATGCCTGATTTATATTCTTGGTTTATATATCTGTTGGTTCAAATGCTTATAGTTGCATAATACCTATGCTAGAGATAAGCGGTATTTGAGTTTACCCTTAGTATAGGGGATAAAAGGTGAACATATTTCTAAACCGGGAGTCGATGTTCCCGAGTATATTATATATATATATTTATATATATATAGATATAGTTTTTAAAACTATGGATCGAATAAGGTTTATTCGATACCTTTATTTTATTATTTGAATATTATTTGAATATTCATTCGAGGGCTTATGACTCAGTTTATATTATTATTGAATATTACTTGGATATTCATTTGAGGATGTATGACTCCTTTATTTTATGAATATTATTTATAGTATTCATTCGAGGTATTATGACTCCGCTTATTACTTAATAATATTCTTTATTGTATTAAAGAATAAGGTGTCGATAATCAAACTTATTTTTTATTATTCAAATAAAGATATTACTTTCGTATAAGTATATCTTTGATTATTTGCTATTCATTTCAAGTATAAGTTTTAATACTTCTACTTCAATTATTTTATAAAGATTATTCTTTATGGGAATATTATTTAAATAATAATATTCAGACATTTTCTAAATATTCTGGGGACTGATTTACTTCATTAAATCAGCTTCACTCCAAACATTCTTAAAAATGTTTTGCGAGTCTTCAAAATGATTTTTTAAAGTTAGAGCGGATCCCAAAACTCATTTTTTTTAAGATCCTCCTTTCGAAGGGGATTTAAATACTCGCTCAAAACCTGAGGGATCCGGCTCTGTGGTGTGTTTTATATTCGCAACAAGGTTGCTGTTTTGATAAATGAATTGATTACTTACCCAACACTCGGGATGTAAAATTCTTGGAACAAGTTATTCCATTAACAGGCATCGCCTGGGAAATATCGGTGAGTTCTCCTTTCCAAATAGATACGACTTCTTGGTGGAGCCGTATCAACAAGTTTCTACTTGGGGAAAGTGGGGACGAGCTTTACGTTTCAGAGTCATGGATTTCATCTGAACTAGGAGTGGCGTAAGTGGCCGAGTAGCGCCGGCCCAGCCTTATTATATCGGCCCAAATGGCCTGGAAGTTCCGCTAAGGCGGTCCATTCCTTAGGAGTTCAGTGTTCGGTTGACAAGTAAATCCGACAGGTTCTCCTCTACATGTAGAAAATGGTGGGGTTGTACTACTACGACTGATCATCGTAAGTGGTCTTCCTGGCGCGGCAAACTCCCGTAATGAGTTCATCATCCAATTGGATAATTTCTGCAACACTACCCAGAGCACTTCGATAGAAAGGCTACGGTTGGGCGATTGTTGAGTGTTGGCAGGGTCAAGTTTTCAAAATGATGTTTACATCAAATGAAGTATCTCGTAACTTCATTTTATTTTGATAATATTTTAAAGATTTAATCTATTCAAATCTTGCCTTATAGTCTCATCTATGTGATGAACTTTTGAAGCTAATTATAACTTGAACGGTGGTAGTTCAAGTAGTATTTGGGAAAGATATAAGTATATTGGAGTATCTTGTAACTTCATCTTTTAAACTTATATCTAGTAAATGATTATCTTATGCATGACAAAGATTTTCAGAAAAATGTTGAGACAAGGTTAGATATATGAGATCACCTTGCAACGATATTTTTTTTATACAGTTATACACTGGGACTTTGTGTATATTATGCATGGAAGAGGACTTCCAATATTTTGAAAAGTATATATGTATATATACTGAATATTTTGCGACTTCATCGCATTAAGATATCAAACTTGGTTCATTTCTTTTGACCAAGACTTTCATGAATACTATGAGAAGGCTCATATACTATTAATCATTATACATATTATTTTGGTGGGCTTGCTGCTCACCCTTGCTTTCTTCTTTCATCACACAACAACAGATAGAAAAGATGAACAGAACCAAGCTCCCGATTCGCAAGCGATTAGGAGACGTTCCGCAGTTTTCTAGAAGCATTGATGCCGCCGTAGCTGAGGTAGGAACTACCAATAGGCTAGGCTTTCAACTTTTGATGTACCAGATTTATTTATATTTATGAATTGTAATAATGGCAAAGAAATGTAAATTTATTCAGAAAACCTTTTAAGGTGTATTGGCAGATAATTGTGGAATAAAATGACTTGTGGTTATTTTTGGATGTTCATCTCTGAGACTATAACGTGTGGTGTGTGTGTTTATTGTGGGGTCACAGTACAGAGTAGTTGAGTAATTATTAAGATTGGGTGTTATTAAGGGAAATGGAACTCGTAACGACCCGGATCCCCGACCCCGGATCTGGGGGTGTTACAGAAATGGTATCAGAGCTAAGCGTTATAAACCTCAGAGATGATGGGACGTTAAGATAATAAGTTCACTAAGATAATAAGAACTCTTGCCAAGTTCATAGTCGGACTACCTAACGTAGTACTGACAGTTAAAACCCTTATGGGAACCCTTATAAATGTAGCGATAGAAGCGTAGTTCGTTATCGTATATGGTAGCGGGACTCCGAACCCTGAAGTTGAGGAACATCAACGCGATGATGTTTTATTACTAATTGGAGATCAGATTGTGGATCCAATAGAGCGTCCTAACGCAGGACCGGATGATGTTGATATTGAGGATGTAGCGGTTGAGGATGTTGTCCTAGAAGGGATAGTTGCTGAGGAGGATCCCATGGAGGATCCTGACGAGATTGGATAAAGGACCACTGATGAATTGATGACCCTGGTTGGGTCGACTACCAGAGGTAGGATTGGCCGGTCACTACCAGAGGTTCGTTCAAGTTTGTAAAGATAGTAGCCCCTTTAACGCGGCTTACTCGTAAGACTGAGAAGTTCGAATGGACAGAGAAATGCGAGAACAACTTTTAAGAACCGAAGCAAAGGTTGGTGACGTTCCCTATGTTGGCGTTGCCGGATGGAAAATGAGATTTTGTGATTTGTAAGTGACGCTTCGCATAAGGAATTAGGGTGCTTCTTATATAGCACAGCAAGATAATCGCGTCTGCGTCAAGACAATTAAGGGAATTTAAAATTCGATATCCCCACCCATGAGCTTGGGCTCGTGGCAATAGTTTTGCCCTAAAGATTTGAGGCACTACTTGTATGGAGAGAAGTGTGAGATTCACAAACCATAGGAGCTCTAGTACATTCTTACGTAGAAAGAGCTCAACATACGCCAGAGGAGGCGGTTAGAGCTAATCAAGAATTATGATTGGGAGATTCTTTATCATTCGGGGAAAACCAATATGGTGGCTGATGCCCTTAGTAAAAAGGAGAGACTCAAGATGATAATGTCTTTTGGAGAGTTTATAAGAGATTTTGAGAAAATGGAAATAGTAGTGAAGGTAACCGGAGCCGGTACCGAAAAGCTGTTTGAGATAGCAATACAGCCCGAAGTATTGGAAAAGAACATATTGTGCCAGTAAAAGTGATGAATGAAGGCAGAGAGCCAATAAATAGGTATGAGATTAATACCGAGAGTGATGATAAGGGAATAATGAGGTATTCCTATAGAATTTGGGTTCTAAAGGTTTAAGAGCTTAAAGATGAAATCTTAGATGAAAGCTAGTTTGAGGAATAAGAGTTAGAGCAAACCCTGAACGTGATAGTCAGGGAGGTTGCCACCAAGACAAAAGGAACCCATAACATGATGAAGTGGAAAATGAGGATTTAAATTATGTAAGATGACCCCAATTATGGGGAGTAGGAAGAAATATTTAGACTGAGGAAACAAAAGTCGAGTAAGGACAGGAGACCCGAGATGGTACCCCTATACGGCAATTCATGGACCTGTCTAAAGAGAACTTAGACTATTATCCCCAACCACCACCCTGAGGAGACAGTGCAGTGGGAAATTCTTTCATGACCTTTAAGTCGCTAAGCTCTCAGAGTTCCAAGGAACAGGTTGACCCAATCGAGGCAAGAGCCTGGCTAAAGGAAATATAGGAATCATTTGAGATTCTAAATGATTGACGAATCTCAAAAGGACTGTTTTTGTCACTTACCCTCCTAAGAGAGAGACCACCCGCTGGTGAAAGACCAAGAAAGGCACGGAGCAAGAGATTATAATAAACTGATTTAAGTCCAGTCAATTGTTTTTGGGAAAGTAATTCCCAAAGATAAGGAGATAGTGTAAAAGCTTTAGAGCCAGAACAAAGGCAGACGAGTATGATAAATTATGAATCTAAGTTGTAAAAGTTGTCAAGATTCGTTCTGAGGACACGAATCCAGAATGACGGGATGTTTGAAATCAATGCTTATGTTGTGTTAGTTCATGAAATAATGATAAGGAAGTTGGGTATGAGGAAACCCTAAAGACTCGTAGTAATAGAAATAGAAAAGTAAGTAATCGTCAGGATGAGGGTGATTCACCATGAGTTAAAATTGATGGTTGAGGGCATAAGAGATACATATATATTATCCCCTATAAGTTGGGAGGATTCGAAGAAACCTTGAGATAGTTCGAAGGATAAATAATGAGACGCGGATAGACTGAGGAGACAAGAAAGTAAGAAATTAAGAAAATTGGATGAAGGAAGTGACCTTCAAGAATGTAAAGTGTAAGACCGGTGGCTTGATACCCAGGAAGGGAGACGCCAGGTAGGAAAGATATCCCAACATTGAGATGACTGTTGAGATAAACAACAAAAGTAAATAAGGATTTATTAAGAAGAAGTTCATGTTGAACACGACCAATATCTTCCAGATCATCCATGTGATCATTACCAAATCAGGAAAGAAAAGCGGATAACCATTTTTATCTTTTGGAGGCCATGTGGATTGACCTTAACTTGAATAAGGATGCTATTGTGAAATTCGGTATAGACTATCGAGGTGGAAATGATTGAATAAGATACCCTTATCAGGGATATATGACTTTATTTATCCATGGAAGGATGCTTGTACCTTTTTAAAGGTGGAATTAAGGATAGAACATCGGTAACTTAAAACGAATCCTAGGGGAATGCATAAAGGTTGGCATTTCACCCTTAATAGGGATAGTATGAGTTTTGACAGTATGAATTGGAAAGGATTAAGGTAATAATAACCTTTAAGGATCAGTGGAGAAATTTTTCAGAAGTATATAGACAGTGGTTCTAGTATCAGTAAATGGTATTTTGATATGCCCTGTATATAGGGAATACAGGAGGAACGATTGAAGGATAACCTTAGAGGTTTTACAAGGAGAAAGGAAATATTCGAAATTCTCAAGAATAAAAATGTTGATAAAGGAAATATGACATAATTATAATGATGCCAAGTGGGGCACGTGTTAAACCACGAGAAAGTATGGATCGAACCAGTAAAGGTCGAAATTATTCAGGGCAATTAAGACTTAAGATAAAAGATGTTCTAAGTATGATTGAGAGTCAGTCGTGACAGTGATTAACCTCTAAAGACTGAGGCAATAACTTATGGAAAAATGGTGATATTTTTTTTTTACTCATCAGATTTTAAGGAATACATCTTCACAAAAGCAGTGATTGAAATAAGGTAGAAAATTTATTTGGAGGTGGTTAAAATGACATTGACTATAAGGAAATTTTAATATCAGGAAAGGCCAAAGAGGTGGCCGACACTTTAAAGGTAAGAGGATAATTATAGGCGCTTGTGCCAGAGGAATACAGTGATGATGGTTAAAACTGTGAAGGTTGTATTATGGTTTGGAAGATTGACATTCCTTCTGATGATTGTGCAATACCCAACCGTAATAGTAGTTGGTAAAAGTTTAATTCGTGTAATCGCCATGAACGGGCTATCTATCTTAGGAGGTCCTATCTTGGGATAAGCCAGGACCATGTTTCCAAAAGGACTAGACGAACCTTTGAGTTAAGTCTTCTATTTAAGGCATATGATTAAGAATGGTATTAACCTGCTATCGTTGCTTTGATTGAAACTCTTCTGCAATTTTATCTGCTTCACGTCATGAATGTACGTCAGGATCAGGAGTGTTCTTCATGAATCAAGAACGGTGATCATGTTACCTCCTTAGAAGAATTCGATATGATATGAATGGACTCCGTATGGTTAGCTATTAAAACTTCATGGAAAACGAATGACTACAGTAGGTCAACGGTGGGCCATAGTAATGTAGGAATGATTCTGAGAGTAATGAGCTGATTACTTACAACCGTGAGAGTTGTATTGGAATGGATGTTGAGAGTAAGTACCACTAATCGGGTCGTGGTGGTGTATAAGTTATCATTGATAGACTAATTAAGTCAATTATCTACCTATGATATATTTATTCCTTCTTATCGATAAAGAGTAGTATTACCCATACGAAGAAGGTTGCGGTATAGAAATGGATTCTAGTAACGATGAGATCCCAGATTCGATTTTCGATATCGAGGGAGTTTCAAAGGTGATTGTGTATAAGCTCGAGGAAGAGCATGGGTCCATAGAATGATGGACGGAATAGAAATATTTAGGCATGGGAAATACGATGCTATAATACTTGATGCTGATATAAATACGTTTATGTTTTGTTCTCCTATGACAAACCTCTATAATTCAGAGGTAGGTTCCAAGCCAGATATTTTGTGGCAGTATATATATATTTTTTTTATATATATACAATTCTCTTCAGTTCGTTCTTTTCTCTTCTTTTCATTTCATGTAATCTGAGAAGAACAACCCTTCCAGAAGGGGAGGTATTGCCGAATGACTATCTATCTGTGTGATAGAAGCCTAGTAGGATACCATCTATTGTTTAATTGCTTGTCAAGTACTAAAGGCTGGCCACCTTCTGTACTAACTATGCAATATAACAAGTGTTCATGATCATAGTGATCTCTCAACAAATTCCTTTACTTCTATTTGATTGATCAAATTTTGGAAAATAGAAACAACTGAAAAAGGAGTAATAAAGTAGTGGTAGTATGCGGAATGGAAACACATTCGTGATACTAAGGTTGTCGTGGTCATTAAAAGGTTATAGAACGCTAACGAGCAAAAGTATAACTAGTATAATATTAGAAACGGAAGGTTGTAGTGATTACGAACTAGAAAAGAATGGGTATTGAGAAGCAAAAGCTCTAATGCTAAATGCTATAATGAAAGTCTGTGCAATAGACTTGAAAGAATTTGGAATGATCACTTAACGCGGATTTAGTTATATCACGACAATAGATCATATGTCATTATCGAGGTGTCACCTTATGAGATCCTTGAGGGAAGATAATGTCAATCTCCCTTATGTTAGGATGAAGTTGTAGAGCGCAAGATGCTCGGACCCGCAGTAGTCCAAAGGACCAGGGATATAATAGATCTAATCAGAGGACGGCTGGTAGTAACCCAAGATGGACATAAGAGGTATGCTGATTTGACTCAAAAAAGGACAAAGAGTATGAAATAGGGGGCCTAGTAATGTTATAGGTATCCCCTTGGAAACCCTTGAAAAGGATTGATGAGGTTCGGAAAGAAAGGAAAGCTAAGTCTACAATTTGTTGGACCCTTGGATATATTAAGACGTTTGGGAAGTTAGCATAGGAGCTATCCCTACCCCCGAACCTGTAGCAAGTTCATAACGTGTTCCACGTATCAATGTTAAGGAAGTGTAATTTGGATGCCAGACAAATAGGGGCATATGAGCGCATAGACATGCAACCAGACGTAACCTATATGGAGCAACCAGGAAGGGTATAGAGTAAAAAGGAACGAGTGCTTAGGAGAAGGGTTATCAAACTAGTAAGAGTTTGATGGTAGAACCACAATGTGGGAAAATTTACTCGAGAGTTAGAAAGTGCAATGCTAAGAGAGTATCCCTATTCACTTTCTATCTGATTCCGGGACGGAATCCTTTTAAGGAGGGGAGACTGTAATAACCCCAATTTTTGGGAAATTTTTGAAATCCTTATGAATAGTGTTTTTGCTGAATGAGAAAACTTTTCATGCCACACTATGTAGGGGTTCTGATATGGATATTCTGAGATTTTATTAGTACTTTATATGGGATATCAGTGTATGTAAAGATCGTCAGAATCCAAATTCGAACACTTTGATTTTTCCCGGAAATACACTAGATACGGAAAGATTTGAGAAAAAGGTAACAGGATAAAAAGGATTTAAATTAAAGGATTATAGGAGAGGATCATAAAAGGAATATAATATATTGAGAAAGGTTAAGGGAACCTAAGTAATAAGATCCCGGGTATGATCCCTCAAACGATAAACGAAAACGAAAGTTAAGCGAACCGTATAACAGATCAGCGGTCATTAGGCAAACGATAAGGAAGTTAATCAAGGGGATTAGTGGGGATGATGTCATCCAACCAATAGAAAGAGGACAAGGAGGGGAGGATGACATCATGAGGATGACACAAGCATGACATGGGAAGGAAGGAGATGTGGTGGCTTTTTAACCACACAAAATCAAGGGCAACTAGGTAATTTACTAAAACAAACACAAAAATCAAACCAACCAAGCCAAGCAAATCATTTTTCATCAAAATCAAAAAGAAACCAAGGCATTGTTCTTCATGCTCTCGGCCAAAACAGAACCAGAACACTAAAACTGCTGTATCTCCTTCATTTCTCACTCAAATATTGTGTTCTATAGCTCATTGGAAAGGTATTGAGATGGCCTACAACTCTTGTTCACAAGTCTCATCCAAATAATCATGGTAAGACCCTCATTTTTACAGTTCTTTAAATCGGACTTTTAGAAACTTCAAAGCCTAACTTTGTGTTCCTGATTTCTTTGGAAAGATCAAGCTTGTAGGAGGCTCCCTAAGGCTTCCTAGCAACTTAACACCTCCCAAGGAAGGTATAAACTTCAAACCCTAGCCTTTACTTTATTTTTTAGTAAGTTTAATGGTTGGTGTTGTGAAATGAGAAGCATGGATTGTGATTATTAGTAGTTTGGTTTGATTTGGAAGTGTTTTGGTAATTGAAGCTTGATTATAGTTCATAGGTCTTGATTGTGGTTGTTTGAGTTGAAAACCTTGGAGATTATGGACTGATGTGGTATGGTTTAGGTGAAGTTTTGTTGTATTGATGGTTATGAGTTGGTTGGTGGTTAATTGGAGTAGTTTAAACATTGGTAATCGCGTAAACATAGCCGTCGTAACGTCCGATTTTCTTTGGACTGTTTTTGTGCATAACATTAGGACCCGAGAACCCCCTGCTAGATTATGACCACTGCCATTTTTAGATAGCTCATGTTACGAGCTTCGTTTTGATATGTAGTTCGTTCGATTCCGATGGACGGTTTAAGAGAAACGACCGTTTCAAGTAACGGCGTTTCGCGAACGAAACTTTTCCCCTCGCCTTACTTTGAAACATAGGTTAAAGACCAAAAAGGGTTAATTAATGTATGAAACATTTATGGTAAGTGTGTTAGGCAGTTGGTAAGACACTCGCGAAGGAATCGCCTTAAAACTCGTAAAGGTTAAATTATTAAAAATGGTGGAGCCGAGGGTACTCGAGTGACTTAAGAGAATCAGTAAGCGCAAAATAAGCGTTATAGTCTAAGTTAGTTAAAGTATAGATTTACAAGTGACTTTGGTTTAATTCCAACTTACTTGTTGTTTATAGGTTACCAGACTCGTCCCGAGCCATTCGTAACCCCCAGTCGCTCAGGCAAGTTTTCTACCCGTTATACTGTTGTGGTGATGTATATGTGTATATGCATGATCTTGCGATAAATGCATATTTGTTATTAGCAAATTCTTGTGATATATTGTAGCATGTGATATGGTATATATGCATGCCTGATTTATATTCTTGGTTTATATATCTGTTGGTTCAAATGCTTATAGTTGCATAATACCTATGCTAGAGATAAGCGGTATTTGAGTTTACCCTTAGTATAGGGGATAAAAGGTGAACATATTTCTAAACCGGGAGTCGATGTTCCCGAGTATATTATATATATATATATTTATATATATATAGATATAGTTTTTAAAACTATGGGTCGAATAAGGTTTATTCGATACCTTTATTTTATTATTTGAATATTATTTGAATATTCATTCGAGGGCTTATGACTCAGTTTATATTATTATTGAATATTACTTGGATATTCATTTGAGGATGTATGACTCCTTTATTTTATGAATATTATTTATAGTATTCATTCGAGGTATTATGACTCCGCTTATTACTTAATAATATTCTTTATTGTATTAAAGAATAAGGTGTCGATAATCAAACTTATTTTTTATTATTCAAATAAAGATATTACTTTCGTATAAGTATATCTTTGATTATTTGCTATTCATTTCAAGTATAAGTTTTAATACTTCTACTTCAATTATTTTATAAAGATTATTCTTTATGGGAATATTATTTAAATAATAATATTCAGACATTTTCTAAATATTCTGGGGACTGATTTACTTCATTAAATCAGCTTCACTCCAAACATTCTTAAAAATGTTTTGCGAGTCTTCAAAATGATTTTTTAAAGTTAGAGCGGATCCCAAAACTCATTTTTTTTAAGATCCTCCTTTCGAAGGGGATTTAAATACTCGCTCAAAACCTGAGGGATCCGGCTCTGTGGTGTGTTTTATATTCGCAACAAGGTTGCTGTTTTGATAAATGAATTGATTACTTACCCAACACTCGGGAAGTAAAATTCTTGGAACAAGTTATTCCATTAACAGGCATCGCCTGGGAAATATCGGTGAGTTCTCCTTTCCAAATAGATACGACTTCTTGGTGGAGCCGTATCAACAAGTTTCTACTTGGGGAAAGTGGGGACGAGCTTTACATTTCAGAGTCATGGATTTCATCTGAACTAGGAGTGGCGTAAGTGGCCGAGTAGCGCCGGCCCAGCCTTATTATATCGGCCCAAATGGCCTGGAAGTTCCGCTAAGGCGGTCCATTCCTTAGGAGTTCAGTGTTCGGTTGACAAGTAAATCCGACAGGTTCTCCTCTACATGTAGAAAATGGTGGGGTTGTACTACTACGACTGATCATCGTAAGTGGTCTTCCTGGCGCGGCAAACTCCCGTAATGAGTTCATCATCCAATTGGATAATTTCTGCAACACTACCCAGAGCACTTCGATAGAAAGGCTACGGTTGGGCGATTGTTGAGTGTTGGCAGGGTCAAGTTTTCAAAATGATGTTTACATCAAATGAAGTATCTCGTAACTTCATTTTATTTTGATAATATTTTAAAGATTTAATCTATTCAAATCTTGCCTTATAGTCTCATCTATGTGATGAACTTTTGAAGCTAATTATAACTTGAACGGTGGTAGTTCAAGTAGTATTTGGGAAAGATATAAGTATATTGGAGTATCTTGTAACTTCATCTTTTAAACTTATATCTAGTAAATGATTATCTTATGCATGACAAAGATTTTCAGAAAAACGTTGAGACAAGGTTAGATATATGAGATCACCTTGCAACGATATTTTTTTTATACAGTTATACACTGGGACTTTGTGTATATTATGCATGGAAGAGGACTTCCAATATTTTGAAAAGTATATATGTATATATACTGAATATTTTGCGACTTCATCGCATTAAGATATCAAACTTGGTTCATTTCTTTTGACCAAGACTTTCATGAGTACTATGAGAAGGCTCATATACTATTAATCATTATACATATTATTTTGGTGGGCTTGCTGCTCACCCTTGCTTTCTTCTTTCATCACACAACAACAGATAGAAAAGATGAACAGAACCAAGCTCCCGATTCGCAAGCGATTAGGAGACGTTCCGCAGTTTTCTAGAAGCATTGATGCCGCCGTAGCTGAGGTAGGAACTACCAATAGGCTAGGCTTTCAACTTTTGATGTACCAGATTTATTTATATTTATGAATTGTAATAATGGCAAAGAAATGTAAATTTATTCAGAAAACCTTTTAAGGTGTATTGGCAGATAATTGTGGAATAAAATGACTTGTGGTTATTTTTGGATGTTCATCTCTGAGACTATAACGTGTGGTGTGTGTGTTTATTGTGGGGTCACAGTACAGAGTAGTTGAGTAATTATTAAGATTGGGTGTTATTAAGGGAAATGGAACTCGTAACGACCCGGATCCCCGACCCCGGATCTGGGGGTGTTACACCTTCAGCTTGTGAATACCCTTTAGCTACCAGTCTTGCTTTGTTTCTTATAACCACACCATCTTCATCTAGTTTATTCCTGAATACCCACCGAGTACCAACAGCTTTCTTGTGTGTAGGTCTAGGTACCAGTTTCCAGACTTATTGATGTTCAAACTGATTGAGTTCATCTTGCAAAGCAATCACCCAATCTGGATCAGTCAGTGCTTCCTCAATCTTCTTAGGTTCCATCTCAGAAAGAAATCCTGAGAACAGACACTCATTTTGAGTAGCACGTCTAGTTCTGACTCCAACATCTGGATCACCAATAATCAACTCAAAAGGATGAGCTTTATTTCAGACAGTCTGTCTTGGAAGATTTGATCTTGATGATTCGCCTTGAAATTCATTGGGATGTTGTGTCCTACTAGTTGATCCTTCAGCATCTCCCCCTGAGTTGTTGCCATGTTGACTTGATGATTCTCCGTCAGTAGCAGTGGTATCTCCATTGTTGCCAAAGTTTCCATCACCATTATCTTGAGTATCATCATGATTAATAGGTTCTTCACCAGCAATAACCTCTGGTTCTTGACCATGTTCTGATTCTGAATCTGACATATCATCAAACTTCAGTTTCTCAGAAGGATCTTCAGTTTGGATACTAGGGAGTTTAGTGTCATCAAATGTAACATTGACACTTTCAGTTACTTTGAGTTGATCAATGATATACACTCTGTATGATCTTCTTCCATATCCAACAAAAATACCCTCATATGCCTTTGCCTCGAATTTACCACGACGATCATCTCCATCCTTGAGCACGAAGCATCTGGCACCAAATACATGAAAGTATTTGATAGAAGGTTTCTGTTCATTCAAAATCTCATAAGGAGTTTTCATGAAGTCTTTGTTGATTAGAGTTCGATTCTGAGTATAACATGCAGTATTGACAGCTTCAGCCCAAAAGTACATTGGAAGACCTTATTCACTTAACATTATTCTTGTAGCTTCAATCAATGTACGATTCTTCCTTTCTACCACTCCATTTTGCTGAGGGGTTCTAGGAGCTGAAAATTGTCTGGTAATCCCTTTGTCTGTACAGAATCCATTGAGAAGTGAATTCTTGAATTCTGTTCCATTATCTGACCTTATTGCTCTAATAGGGACATTAGAATCTAACTCGATCAACTTGATATGATCAATCACAACTTGTGGTGTTTCATCCTTAGAGTGAAGGAATAAAAGCCACGTATACTTGGAATAGTCATCAACTATCACAAGACAGTAACACTTCTTTGACATCGAAAGGACATTAACTGGTCCAAATAAATCCATGTGTAATAATTGTAGAACACCAGTTATGGAGGATGTGTTAGTGCCTTTGTGACTTGCTTTCTTTGACTTTCCTTTCTGGCAAGCCTCACATAGTCCTTCTGGGGAGAATTCCAGCTGAGGCAGACCTCTGACCAATTCTCTTTTGACAAGAGAATTCATTGTTTTGAAATTGAGATGAGAAAGTCTTTTGTGCCATATCCAACTCTCATCTGTCGATGCCTTTGCATAGAAACAATTGACTTCGGGATTGCTTCCAGAGTTCATGTCAGCTACGAACAGATTTCCTTTCCGGATTCCCATCAAGGAGGGTTTTTCACTTTTCTTGTGCAGAATCTGACACTTCAGCTTGTCAAATAAAACATTGTAGTCGTTGTCACAGAACTGACTAATGCTAAGCAGATTGTGTTCAAGTCCTTGCACAACATACACATTTTCAATGATAACATTTCTAGCTAGCAAACATCCATATCCCTCAGTTAAACCTTTGCTGTTATCTCCAAAGGTAACCACTGGGCCAGCTTTCTCAACCACATTTGATAACAGGGCTCTATCTCCGGTCATATGTCTTGATGATCCGCTGTCAAGAATCCACACTACCGGTTGTACCTGTTTAATGCCCTGTAATACAAATGGATTAGACCTTCTTCGGAACCCAAGCTTGGCTGGGTCCGGCATACTTGTAAAATTGGCCTTTATCAGGCAAAGCAACATTCTTAATTTTAATGTTCTCAACTTTCTCAATGACTGGACATTTGACCTTGTGAACAGCCTTGACAAATTTCTGTTTAGGCTTAGGCACAAATGTCTCCTTTCTAGCTTTAGGAGAACTAGCAGTCTTAGACCTATCATGCTTTCTATTATTCACATGCTGACGAGGAGTAGTCTTATCATTAGAAACATGCTTACCATTAAAATAAGCATACATCAAATTAAAAGCACAAGACATACAATCAGGAACACCACATACTTTATGAGAGGGATTAACAATAGGCAACTTATGCATGATAGACATGGCATTTGTGTTATCCAACTCATGTGTGTCTGAGTTAGTCTCAGTTGCTTTCACAACTTTGACTGGAACCTTTGACACACTTGACTTGGAGACAGCTTTCTCATTAGCATGATCTTCAGCACGGATTTCTTCTTGAATAATAAATGAGGTCTCATCAAATGGTTCAGCAATTGATTCTTTATAGAGGGGTTCATCAACACCCTTAAGCACATGTGGTACTTCCCTGCCTTTAGCACAGACATGAGGAGGGGAGTTTATGCCTAATTTTCCAATAGCAATATTGTAATCATAACCTATTCCAGATGTTTGATTAACAGCTTGCTTATTGTAAAACTCTTTGGACTTCGAACAAGAATTAAAGTAAGCTTTAACCTTAGCCTCAAGACCGGTGATCTTGTCTTTTAGAATAGTTTCGAGTTATCTATAACAGTCAACTCTATTCTCTAGAAAAGATACTTGTTCTTTTAATTTATCTTGATTAATGTGCACAAGTCTTAATTCATTGACCTCTTTCTCAAGGTCTTTGATTTGTTGATTTAACAATTCATTATCACGACGAGCACAATCTAAGGAACCTCCTAGATGATAAACTAATTCAGCATCAGTAAATTTTACCTCTTTTCTTGATGATGAGGTGTTTGCATCACTAGCCATGAGAGCAAGATTCCCAACTTCTTCATCTTCACTGTCAGTATCATCCCAGCTTCTTCCCTTTGCCAGGTAAGCCCTTTCAGATTTACTCTTCTGATTAGAATCGTAAGAGTTCTTCCTAACTTGTTTTTGCTTCCTGCATTCTGTGGCAAAGTGTCCCAACTCATTGCAGTTGAAGCATCGAATGGTGCTTCGATCAACCATCCCTGTTTTGTACCCACCACTGCTGGTGTTAGAGGATGAAGATCCACCTTTCTGGAATCTGTTGTAGTTGGACTTGTACTTGAACTTGGGATTCCTTTTGAATCTGACATTTGAGAATCTCTTGACAATCAGGGCCATTGACTCATCCTCCAATTGCTCCAGTTCTTCCAAGGAATAAAAATCATCTCCTGATTGATTTGTAGTAGGAGGATCAAATTCTGCTACTATCACATTTTCTTCAACCTTGGAAGACTGTACCATTCTTTCTGACTGTTGAGATTGTTGTTGATATTGTGGTTGTTGTTGTTGTTCATCAGCTACTAGAGCAGTAGACGTGCTGACCACTCTTCCTTTCCCGTAAACTTCCTTCTGCTGAATCTGCTCCAACTCATAAGTCTTTAACACACCATAGAGCCTTTCCAAAGAAATCTCACTCAGATCTCTTGCTTCTCTTATGGCAGTGATTCTATGTTCGAGATGAGTTGGCAGTGTTAAAAGGAACTTTTTGTTGACCTCCCTGATGGAATAGTATTTACCATTAATGTTCAGGTTGTTGATCAATGCATTGTACCTCTCAAACACTTCAGTGATTCCTTCTCCTGGATTGGATTTAAAGTATTCATACTCAGAGGTTAGGATTTCTAACTTGTTCTCCCTAACTTCCTCTGTACCTTCATTAATAACCTCAATAGTTTCCCAGATATGTTTGGAATCTTTACAGTTCATCACATGTCTATTCATCAAGGGATCAAGGGAATCTACTAAAATTAATTGAAGGCTAGCATCCAGGGAGGCTTCTTCTTTTTCAGCAGGAGAAAAATCCTCAGGATCTTTCACATAAGTTCTTGCTTTGGTAATCACCACATCATTTTCTATTACCTCTGGTTCAATAACCATCGGAATTTTAGGACCCTTCTTTAACACTTCCAAATATTTGGAATTTGCAACTTGTAAAAATAATAGCATCTTCTTCTTCCACATAACATAATTTTCTTTATCGAATAGTGGAATTTTAACGGTTCCAACTTTTTGTGTAGTCATTATGAATTTTTGAGTGAATAAAAAAATTTCAAGGAGTGAAAGAAATACAAAAGTCTAGGATCTTGATTTGTACGTTAATCAGAAGGCTCTGATACCAATTGTTAGGTCCCAATATGTTTGTAGAAGAGGGGTTGAATACAAACAATACTGTTTAATCGAATAAAATGCGGAATAAAAAGGTGAAACAAAATTCAAGTTAAATAAAACTATTATTAAACTTGATAGGTGTTACAACAACGGTATCGTTTACAAGGGATTAATCTCAAATCAATTATTACAAATCTAGAATAAATTTGACATGAACTTTTTCTATTTTTGCAATAAAAAGATCAAATTCTAAAAGCGATTTGAGATTAAGTTCTAGGGATTTCGATCCGCTAGATAGTTACACAAGAACAAGAAAAGTATTTCTAGTGGATTGGATTTAACAATAAATACTAGAAATAAATGATCTGTGTAGTTTGCAATAATTTCTCTGCAGGTTCTCTTATTCTGTGTTTTGCTGTTGAATATTCAATGTTGTGTTCTTCTTTTTAAAATGATATGTTTTCTGTTGTTTAAGAAATCAAAACAATCGAATTGAATCAGCAAGACTTTCGGCAAGACTATCAAATGAACTGGCATGACAATCCATTTGAACTGGTAGGACTTTCGGCAAGACAATCCAAATGAACTAGCATGACATTCGGTATGACTACTGATTGTCATACCGATTGTCTTCCTAATATAAAAGATAGTCTTGCTGGATTAAAACAGATTTTAATCAAATAATAATTCTGAATTAATTAATCAATTAATTCAATTAATCAATAAATTAATCTTTGCAGATTTAATTTATTTTCTTAATTAAATTATATGGCTTAATTAATTAATAGAGAATTAATACCAATCTTGAGCAGCAACCATTCCTCCGAAAATCTTCTGAAAATCACTGTCAATTATGAATCAATTCCACCACTTCAATATTGACACTCGATGTACTGTCTGGTTCATGAGTGACTAACTTCCGTGACGTTTCTTCATGCCTTGACCTTGATACTCTTGATTTTCTTCAGACTAAATCCTTGTAATTAATTGATACCCTGACGAGATCTCTGATAAATAACTACACACCTGATAAATATGCTCCTAGAAAAATCTGTGTCAAGTGTGGTAGTGTAAATCATTTATCTGTTAATTGCAAATCTACCATGCCTACTCCCATGTCTGTTCAGTCTCAATTTCCTAACATGAATGCCATGCCTCTCATGCCTGTTAATGCTATGCCTACACAGAACATGAATGCACAGTTTGCTAATATGCCATTTGCACCTAATCCTTATTATGCTACATATAGTATGCCACAAATGCCATTTAGCATGCCTTACTAGAATAACATGTTTACACCAAGCATGCCATTTCCTGTTAGTTATAATATGCATGATAATTCTGTTGCAATGAATGGTTTCAAAGGTCCAATCCAAATGACTAAGGATGAATCTGAAATTCCTAAGTCAAATGAGATAAGACCTAAGAAACAGAAAAAGAAAGCTAACAAGGCAGGACCCAAGGAAACTTGGGTACCAAAATCAACTTGATTTGATTTTAATGTGTGCGGGGAAACAGAAAGAATCTTTGGTACTTGGATAGTGGTTGTTCAAGACACACGACTGGTGATTCTACCCTGCTCATAGAGTTTTAAGAGAGAGCTGGCCCAAGTATTACTTTTGGAGATGACAGCAAGGGTTATACTGTGGGATATGGCTTGATTTCAAAGGACAATGTCATCATTGAGGAGGTTGCCTTAGTGGATGGTCTCAAACACAATCTGTTGAGTATCAGCCAGCTTTGTGACAAAGGCAATTCAGTAACCTTCAACTCAGAAGCCTGTGTTGTGACTAATAAAAGAAGCAACAAAGTGGTTCTCACTGGTGTGAGAAAAGGAAATGTGTACCTAGCTGATTTCAACTCATCTAATGCAGAATCTGTAACTTGTCTTCTCAGTAAAGCAAGTCAAGATGAAAGTTGGCTATGGCAGAAGAAGTTATCTCATTAAAACTTCAAGACCATGAATGAGCTGGTAAAGAAAGAACTAGTAAGAGGCATTCCTCTAGTGGAGTTTTCAAAGGATGGTCTGTGTGATGCCTGCCAAAAAGGGAAGCAGATCAAAGCATCATTCAGGAAGAAACTTGATTCAACAATTGAAGAGCCTTTGCAACTGCTTCACATGGATTTGTTTGGACCAGTCAATGTATTGTCCATCTCAAGGAAAAGATTTTTCCTAGTAATTGTAGATGATTTCTCAAAGTTCTCTTGGACATATTTCCTAAAGTCTAAAGATGAGGCTAGTGAAATCATTATCAATCACATAAGGCAAGTCAACAATCATCCTGATTTCAAAGTTAGAAGAATCAGGAGTGACAATGGAACTGAGTTCAAGAATTCTGTCATGAGAGCATTTTGTGAGGAAAATGGGATTCTGCATGAGTTTTCAGCAGTAAGGACTCCCCAACAGAATGGAGTAGTGGAAAGGAAGAACAGATCACTTATTGAAGCTGCAAGGACAATGCTTGAAGAATCTAAACTACCAACATATTTCGTGGCTGAAGCTGTAAATACTGCATGCTACACTCAGAACATTTCTCTGGTTAATCAAGCAAGATGCATGACTCCCTATCAATTGTTCAAGAACAAGAAGCCAACTCTAAACTTTCTTCATGTCTTTGGCTGCAAATGCTATATCCTGAGAAATCAAACTGATCAAAATGGGAAGTTTTATGATAAAGCAGATGAAGGAATTTTTGTTGGATATGCTGTTGGTAAAGTATATAGAGTCTACAATCTAAGAACCAATATTGTTGTGGAATCTATACATGTTGTGTTTGATGATAAAAAGATTGAAGGATTGAAAGATGGAGATTACCATGAGAGCCTCAAATTCGACAATGTGGAGATGGTTAGTGATGATGAAAGTGATCAAGAAACAGTGTCTAAGGATAATGCAGACAAATCTACTACCAATGAAGCACAAAACTCAACATCTGTCAAGTTGCATAATGTTTCATCCGTCGGAAGGCAATCTGCGTTATCCGTCGGAAGATAACCTGCCTCATCCGTCGGTACTCAAAATTCACCATCCGTCGGGTTATCAAAAGGAGCAGGAGGTCAAGACAGATCACCTGTACAAAATTCCCCTTTCTCAAATCAAAGATCCACAAACTCAGGGGGAGTTTCTAGCAATCAAAACTCAATCACACATCAAGACAACATTGAGGTCTCTTCATCTAGAGCTAATCTACCTCAACAAAGGAAATGGACAAAAGATCACCCCTTTGAGCTTATCATTGGTGATGTTTCTTCTAGAGTTCAAACAAGAAGAGCAACTCAGGAAGAATGTCTATACAGCAGCTTTCTGTCAAAGGAAGAACCAAAGAAGGTAGAAGAAGCTTTATTGGATCCTGATTGGATTTTAGCTATGCAGGAGGAGCTAAACCAATTTGAAAGGAATAATATATGGAAGCTGGTACCCAAGCCTAAAGGAAAGAATCCAATAGACACCAAGTGGGTATTCAGAAACAGGATGGATGAAAATGGCATAGTAGTCAGGAATAAAGCTAGATTTGTTGCTAAGGGCTATTGTCAGCAAGAAGGAATTTATTTTAATGAAACATTTGCTCATGTTGCAAGACTTGAAGCCATCAGAATCTTCTTAGCCTATGTAGCTCATGCCAATTTCAAGGTCTATCAAATGGATGTCAAAAGTGCCTTTCTGAATGGAGATTTGGAGGAAGAAGTATATGTTAGTCAACCTCCTGGTTTTGAAGATCCAAATTTTTCAGAGTATGTCTATTATCTTCTGAAAGCACTCTATGGACTGAAGCAAGCACCTAGAGCCTGGTATGACACTTTATCAAAGTTCCTTTTGGAAAATCACTTCACAAGAGGTACTGTAGATAAAACTTTATTTTTTAGAAATGTTAATGGCTCTAGTATACTTGTTCAAATTTATGTAGATGATATTATTTTTGGCTCTACAGATGAGAAACTTTGCAAAAAGTTTGCCAAATTGATGCAAAGTAAGTATGAAATGAGTATGATGGGAGAACTAACTTACTTTCTTGGTTTACAAGTTAAGCAAGTTAGTGATGGAATATTCATTAGTCAAACTAAATATATTTTTGATCTTTTAAAGAAGTTTGATCTAATGGATTGCACATCTGCAAAAACTCCCATGGCCACTGCAACTAAGCTTGAATTAAACACTACTGAAAAACCTGTGGATATTTCAAGTTATAGAGGCATGGTTGGCTCACTTCTGTACTTAACAACTAGTAGGCCAGATATAATGTTTGCTACATGTTTATATGCTAGATTTCAGGCTGTTCCTAGAGAATCTCACTTGATAACTATTAAGAGAATTTTCAGATATCTCAAGGGAACACCAAACCTTGGCATTTGGTATCCTAGAGATTCTGGTTTTGATCTAACTGGTTATTCAGATGCAGATTATGCAGGTTGTAGAATTGATAGAAAGAGTACAACAGGAACCTGTCAATTTCTAGGAAACAAGCTTGTGTCCTGGTTCAGTAAAAAGCAAAATTCAATTTCTACTTCTACAGCTGAAGCTGAATATATTGCTGCTGGCAGTTGCTGTGCACAGATTTTATGGATGAAAAATCAATTGCTAGACTATGGTTTGCAAGTTGAGAGAATTCCTATTTTCTTTGATAACACAAGTGCAATTGCCATCACTGAAAATCCAGTGCAACATTCAAGGACAAAGCACATAGATATCAAGTACCATTTTATAAGGGAACATGTAATGAATGGTACTGTGGAACTACATTTTGTTCCAAGTGAGAAGCAACTTGCAGATATCTTTACCAAGCCACTGGATAAATCCACTTTTCGAGGTTGGTAAGTGAGTTAGGTATGCTTAATTACTCTTAAATTTATCTGAGTTATTTTGCAAGTTGAAATGCAGCCAGACAGTTAATTGATTTTTCTATTCTGGATGAAATTTTTGGCTAAGTCAAAATTTACATCTCGACGGATGACCCTTATCCATCGAGTTTTGTCATCCGTCGACACACCATTTACTAATAAAAATCAATTACTTTTCTGGAATATCTTATGTATCGACGAATAACAGTTTAGCCTCATCCGTCGAATTATCTTAATCTGAGTCGTTAATTCCCTGTACATTATCCATCGAGTATACTTACAGTTTGTAAGCATTACACGACGGATAATGGGTGGAATTTTTACAGTTTATTTTTAAATGGCTATTTTAGGCAATTTCTATTGGTTAATTTACTTTATTTTATTATTTTTATCAGTTATTTTTGAGATAGTATAAAAGCTTATTTCATTGTAATTGTTTTCTTTTATCATTCTCAAATTCAATTGCTCTAATTTCAAATCTCTCTCAAGCACCTACTCTACTTCTCTTCAAGCTTTTATTCTCTAAACAATGGCACATGTAGTAAAGATTATGTCTCAAACTGGGTTCATTTATGAGAAGAACAACTTCACTGCATTGGTCAATAAGGGTATTCAGCAATCAGAGGACTACCACAAGATGATGGACTTTATGAAGAATTGCAAGCTCAATTACGCCATGCTGGAATCACCCACAATCTTCTGTGAAGTTGTTGAAGAGATGTGGACCACTGCTATCTACAACTCTACTGACAAGACCATCACTCTAACCATTAAAGGTAATGAATCCTGTATCAATAGTGATGTGATAAAAGCATGTTTCAAAATTCCTGATAACAATGTGACTTCACCACATAATGACACTGATATTATCAATATGCTTAATTCCACGCATTATGCACTTCCTACTTCTAAACTGAGTGATATTAGGAGAATGGGTCTTAGGAAGGAGTGGACTTTCATGTGTGATGTAGTTATTAAGGTTTTCTCTGGAAAAATCAGTAATTTTGATTCAGTGAATATTTCCATGCTTAACATGCTATACATGCTAGTTACAGATAAATTTTATAATTTCAGTGACCTTGTCATATTTGAGTTAGGTTTTAAATTGGGTGAGTTAGCTAAAAGAGGTAAAAATGTGTATTATGCTAGATTTTTCGTGTTATTGGCTAACTACCTCTGTGAAGAGATTGTGCTTGAGAACCCTAACAACAAACTGGATTTTGGGTTCAAGAGAGAAGACTCATTGCAGATTTGAACAGGGCTAATCATCACAAGGATGTGCCAATGTTCTACTTTCCTGTAATGCAGGCACCTCAGGTAAGTGAGGTAAGTTCATCCATCCCTACAACTATTCCAACCTCCACTATTTCTTTGAATTCAGGAGTAGCTATGGCAACTGTGCCAATGACTAAACAGTTGCCTACCAAATCCTCCAAACCTACTACTATTTCCAAAACCAAATCAAAGAAAACCCCCTTTGGTATCTCTTAAAAGATACCAGTTGAAAAATCCACCAAAGCCAAAGAGGGGAGTGTGAAGGAGGGTAAGTTAGGTGAGGGAAGGGGTGAACATCAAAGAAACTCCAAGAATAAGGTTGGAGAGTTGAGTGAATTCCAGTCTAGCCATACTGTAGTTTCCCAACAAACTGCAGTGCTTAAAAAGGACAAAAGCTCACTTCTAGCTGTATCCTCCCAAAAGGATGTGGTTATTGAACAAAGCTCTCCGCCAAGAGCACAGGCCAAAAGGGTTAGGGACACAAGCTCACCCCAAACTTATACAAGAAAGAAGAAATCTAAAACCTCTGGGGATGCACAGGGCACACACACAGTGCAAACTGGTGCTAAAGACACAGTCCCTGCACTCTCTCAAATTCAGTTTGATGTGGCTAATAAATGTGGAGTCACAGCCAAAATCTCTAGTTATAGAAGCACCTCATACACCATACTCACCAACAAACTCTCTGGATGTGGATATGATACACACATCAATTCCCGATTCCCCTTCTTTAACTCTGTTGGGGAAGCCAAAATCTAGTACAAGTGAGCATCATCTTTTAGATAATTTGTTGGCTCACTTGCCAATTCTTTTGGAAACTATTGTGACATCTGTGCCCCAAATATCTTCAATCAGCACAGAGTCAATAATAGTTTCTCTTCCCAACTAATTCATTTCTACTCTCTCGACGGATATTGCTCATCCGTCGAGTAGTGATTGTATCCCGATGGATAAGCCTAACAGCAGTTATCCGTCGGATAGCATTACCACTCACTCGATGGATATCACTCATCCATCGAGTATCTCTGCACAACTTCAAACTTCAATTATTTCAAGTGCAGAAGATTTAGTGGTTGTACAGTCACTCTTAGGACTGAGAGAGGAGAGTGTCTTGAGTGAGAGGCTGGGTTGCTCCCAGGCAAAAGGAGAGGAAATGAGTGAAAATCAGCAATCCATTTATTTAGGATTGGAAAAAGGGAGTGAGAGGAGTCCCACCTTAGTAGGTGAAGGTGAGGGTGTGAGGGTGGGGAGCCAGGGTGAGACCCTGATGCAACAAAAGAGAGAACATGAGAGAAAAGCAGGTACAGAGGGTATAAGGGTGGATCCAGCCATTGCTCATGAGTCAATGATTGTGGATGATGCTGAAAAGGAAAGACAATTTCAGCAATATTACAAAGCTGTAATTGATAACATTTCCTTGGATGCTGACACTTTTACTCATCCTGTGTCAGCCTATCAACTGTTGGCTGCTCAGGGCAATGAGGAGGCAGAAAAGACTTTAAATTTGGTGCATACTTCAGAATCTCTACAAAGGGATAAAGCTGTTGTCAATTTAATGCCTCATACAGCTGGTGAGCCATCTGAAGAATTTGGAGTAAATTCTAATGATGATGACTCTATTTTATTTGATGGAAGCATGAACTTAGGGGGAGATTAAGGCCCAAGTTCTATTCCAGATTTACCTGAATGGGCCTTGACAAAGGAGTCTACACCAGGACAATTTAATGTCTCCTTGGTCAAATAAATCATGTCTATCCAAAAGGCCATTCAGAAGAGCTCAAATGCTGGTACCAAGACTATTCTTCAAGCTCACCTAGATTCTTTACATCTCATGAAGCTACAGAAGTTAAGACAGAATCTGAGTGTGGATGAACTCAAAAAGGATATAGCTGACTTGAAGACCTACAATTCTGAGAAGCTGAATTCAGTCATGCCATATGGTACCATGCAGGATCTATTACTGAGACTGAGAAGAGAATCAGATGCTGAAAAGAAGCTGGCCAAGTTGGAAGACAGAGTTCAAGTTATTGAAAATTCTGTGGCCACCATTCTTCAAAATCAACAGTCTCAGACCAATCTTCTCATGCAACTGGCTAAAGCACAAGGCCTGACTCCTCAACTTGATGATAACAAAAAGGGGGAGAAAGGACCAAGTGAGGGGGAGAAAGGACCAAGTGAGGGGGAGAAGCTTCATATACAAATCACTAAGGTAATTATGCCATCAATTACTGTCTCAAAGCCACCAGTTGCAGATGGTATAGATCTAATTCAAGCAGCAGCAGTCAACTTGAAAGCTGCTGAGAAAGAAAAGTTGAGTTTGATCAACTGAGAGAAGATTGATGAGGAAATACAGAAGAAGTTTGAACTTGTCAAGGAGCCAGTTAAGTCAGCCATCCATCACTCTCAAGTCAAGCAAATCAGTGTGAATGAGATGAACATGAACAATCTGGAAAGAGGACAATCTTCCTGCATCAAGTCTCCAAAGGCTGAAATGATTCTTAAACCAAGGGCAAACTACTCAAAATCATCCTTGAAAAACCCCTTGGATACTGTGTATGAGATACCCAAGCCTGATGAGAAGAAGCTTCTGTCAAGATCAATTGTATTCTATAAAGATCCAATTGATTCAGCTTCTAAAAAGAGGATTGCTAAGATATTCAGAAATGGGAAGGAAATTTGTGTGGTAGCTGGACATCCTCAATTTGCTCAAGAAAAGAGAGAAGAAAAAGCCAGATTGAAGCAGGAAAAGAAGCAAGCTATTCTAGATGCAAAGAAGGCTAAACAAAAGAAAGAGCAGATTGCTATCTTGGCCAAGCTACAGGCTGTGAATTCATCACAACAAATTCCCTCTCAATCATCTGAAGCTATTGAATCAAGGAAACATGTTGAAGAACAGAAGAAATCTCCAAGAAATAAAGAATTGGCTAAAAGAACAAAAAGGAAACTGGATATTGTTGACAAGGAATTGGAAGATCAATTTCCTAAGGAACCCACACCAGCTACAACTCAAGCATCAAAGCCCTCTATGGTATTTGAAGATATAAGGGTGGTGGATCCCTACAGGAATATTTATGATGAACCTATTGTGCTCAAGGATGAGCTAATAGAATGGGATAACATACCAATTCCTGACCTCAGTCTACCAATCCTTAGCAAGCCAAAAAGGAAAAAGTCAATGGCAGTCAAGAAAGTGAAATTGTCACCCCTCAAATCCAAATCTGTAGTCAAAGCTCAGCCCAAAGTCAATAAGGGAGACTACTTATACTTGTGTGACATCAAAGAATTTTCTGATCTAAACCTCTATCTGGATGAACTAGATGAGGTGAGGGGAATTGATGCATACAGAAACCTACCTGAAAGGTTAGTTTTCAAGTACAAAGGAGGAAAGGAGATTCAGTGGCCACTTCACAGGATTCTTCAAGAGAGCCAAGATGTACTGATTAAAGTTTATTCATCCTTCAAGAAGAACTTTGGGTTCAATGTCACTGTAAGATGACTAGTATTGAAGAAGATTGAAGAACTAAGGAGTGTTAGAGCTAAAGATGCACTCACAAAGACTCTAATCATCCCATACACATGGAGAAGAGTGCATCTAAGGCCCTACTGGCTGATGGAGTTCATAGATGACAAAGGTGTGAGAAGATTCTTCAGATTAGAAGACCAACTGAGCATCTCCAGCAATGAGACTCTCTTGGAAATGAAAGAAAAGCTAAATCTCTCAAAATCTGATGAACTGGAATTCCACAGACAGCTCCAAAATCAGATTGATGAAAACAACAGAAAGCTTGGAAGAAGATCCAAACCTTCAAGAAACTAGAAAAATCTGCTCAGGCTAGAGGAGCATCTTGAAATGACTGTGAGCTAAGCTTTGCACATTTTGATTATTTGAAGCACTTTCAGTATTATCTACTTTCCTTTAAAGCTGTATGTGTAGGTTGTTTTGTTATCATCAAGTATCTCTTAATTTATGGCTACAATTCCAGTAGATATAAATTGGGGGAGATTCTTGTGCATATGTTGTGTACTTGATGATTTCATAAACAAAACACCTAAGTAGATTTTACTTAGTGAAATAATGTAGCACTTGACGGATAAGAATTATAGTCCTGACGGATAACTCATTGTAGTCCCGACGGATGATGACTTATTATCCATCGAGTAAGTAGCTTATGTAATAATAAGTCTGTAGCACATTTATGCATACACCTTTGTATAGATTCTGTAGTAGCATATAAGTCATGTTGACTTTAACTAGATATGCAGAATAGGTTGATTAATTATACATAGATGATGTCTTGTAATTCTGCATAAATGAATTGAAGTCAAGTGCCAAAATAGCTACCGACGGATGATTAACAAAGCCATCGACGGATGATCAAATGGCTATCAACGGATGTTAGGAATATGTGTATTAGTTTGATGATAAGTTAAACAAAACACTTAAGTAGAAATCTAGTGTTTGTAGCCTCAACGGATAAGACCATTTTGGCTATCCGTTGAAGGAGTAGCTTTACTTTGAAATAAGTTTAGTATTGTAGCACATTTCATTCTCTGTATTTAAGTTGTAATTCTTAAATGTTGTGGGAAATTATCAGTCATGTTGACTACTAGTGGATATGCAAATAGGAGGGCTAATTGTAAATATTTCATGCCTTGTAATTTTGTATAAGTGAAGTAGTATCAACTGATATTAAAGGCCTTCAACGGATGAGAAACAAAGCTTCAACGGATGTCTCTAAAGCTTCAACGGATAACATCCATCAACGGATGAGTGCTTCAACGGATAAAGCTTCAACTGCTAATGCATCAACGGATAAAGCTTCAACGGATAAAGCAACAACGGATGAAAGCATCAATGGATGAAAGCTTCAACGGATGCTTAGTTCAATAGCAGTTGATAGTGACAATTCATAAGCTGACAGAGGCACATGGGTTGACAGAGACAAACTGGAATGTGGCAGCCTCTAGGAGGAATCAAGAAAATGCAGTATTTCCACTCTGGTGCAAACAAGGAAGTATTCAAAGATTCATAGCTAAACCTAAATTGCATTGGATAGAGAAATGAAGAAGAAACATGTGAAAAATCTTTTAATTATATTTTACAGTTTTGTCTTCACTTGTAAACTTGATGATATATAAACCAAGTAGTAGCTAGTAATTAGATGGTGAATTTTCTAGAGCTGTTTAGAAAAATCCAGAGAGAAAATCATCTAGTTTGTACTAGGACGCAGCTGTGATTTAATTCTTTGAATCACAGATTTTCTGAAATAACACATCTCTGGTGGAACAACAAATCCACCAGAAAAGTTTTTAAGTTTGTTGTGTTCTTTACATTTGTGTTTGAATATATATATGTCTGCATTAGCTGAAAGCAATTCACACACATTTGTTCATTAAAACACAATAGCCCAGAAACTGCTCAAAACTTGAAAAAGTTTTGAGATTTACATTCAACCCCCTTCTGTAAATCTCATTGTTAGTTCACTGAGAATAACAATTGGTATTAGAGCTAGCTCTTAACATACAAAGAGTTTGAAGATCTATTCTGCTAACATCATGAGTAAGAAGGATATTGGTGTAAAGATTCCAATCCTGGAAAGAGATAACTATCATCACTGGAAAGTGAAGATGCATTTACATCTTCTCTCTCAAGATGAAAGCTACATCAACTGCATTGAAAATGGTCCTCACATCCCTCACAAGGTGGCCACAGCTGCTACTGCAACAGTTGTTGTTGGACAGTCTATTCCCAAGCTAAAAGCAGAATGGACTGTTGAAGATATTGAAGAGGTTCACAAGGACAAGAAAGCCATGAACATTTTGTTTAATGGCCTAGGTCAAGATATGTTTGACAATGTCATTAACAGTCAAACTGCTAAGGAAATTTGGGATACTATGCAACTTATCTATGAAGGTACTGAGCAAGTTAGAGAAATAAAATACAGCTTCTCATTCAACAGTATGAATATTTTCATTTTGAAGAAGGAGAATCATTGAATGATACCTTCAACAGATTTCAGAAACTGTTGAATGGATTGAAGCTGTATGGCAGAGTGTACCAAGTCAAGGACTCCAATTTAAAATTTTTGAGGTCTCTACCAAAGGAATGGAAGCCTATGACTGTTTCTCTAAGAAATTCTCAAGATTATAAGGACTTCACACTTGAAAGATTATATTGAATTTTGAATACATATGAACTTGAGAAGGAGCAAGATGAGATGTTGGAAAAGGGAAAGAGAAAAGGAGGATCAGTTGCACTTGTAGCTGACAATGAGAAGATTGAAGCCAGGAATGAGGAGAAGACAATGCCAAGTCTCAAAATTGGCACAAGCAAATCAGAATCAAGCAAGGGAAAGGAGCAAGTAGCCGAGGATGGAGAAAATTCCAGTCAAGATGACTCTGATGATGTTGATGAATATTTAGCTTTTCTGTCCAGGAGGTTTGCAAAGATGAAATTCAGGAAAAATATAAAATTCACTAAGTCAAACAAAAACATGGTGGACAAATCCAAGTTCAAATGTTATAACTGTGGCATTAGTGGACACTTTGCAAATGAGTGTAGGAAGTCAACCTCTGATAAGAAGAAATTTGAGCAAGTTGATTACAAAAAGAAGTATTTTAATTTGCTCAAACAAAAGGAAAGAGCCTTTGTCACTCAAGATGATTGGGCAGCAGATGGAGCCAATGAAGATGATGATATGGAATATGTCAACCTAGCCCTAATGGCTAATTCTGATGAAAATGAAACTAGTTCATCAAGCAACTAGGTAATTACTACTGATCTCTCTCAGCTTTCTAAGATTGAATGCAATGAAGCCATAAATGATATGTCCAATGAATTATATCATTTGCGTGTTTCCCTTAAATCACTAGCTAAAGAAAACACAAGAATCAAAGAGAATAATTTGTTTTTAAGTGATAGGAATGCTGTGTTAGAGAATCAGGTAATTGAGCTTGAAAAGATTAAAATTAAATGCTTGACTGTTGAGAGTGAACTAGAAGAAGCTGTTAAGAAAGTAGAAATTGTTTCTAAACAGTTAGAAAGTGAGCAAGAGGTAATCAAGGCCTGGAAAACATCTAGGGATGTTAGTGCTCAGATTGTCAAGGTTCAGGGAATTGAATCATTATGTGAGAATGCCTGGAAGAAAAACAAAAAGGAGTTAGAATTAATTGATGGATTGTCAACGGATGTGGAATCAACGGATGATGAAAGTTATCCGTTGAAGGAAGAAAAAGAGCATCCATTGAAGGCTCATCATTTAAAATAGGCAAGTGATTCTAAAAAGAAAAATCTCAATAAGAAGGATGGTTCAACTTTCAAGAACTTTGTCAAAGGAGATAGCACATCCAAAGATGCCAGTAAGGTGAATATAGGACACATGACTTTAGATCAGCTGAAAAATAGGCTTAAATTGGTTGAGGATAAAAAGGAAACCAAAAGAAAATCTAATAGAAATGGGAAGGTAGGGATTAATAAACACAACAATTACACACCTGATAAGTATGCTCCTAGAAAAAGCTGTGTGCATTGTAAAAGTGTTAATCATTTATCTAATAACTGTAAATCTGTTAAGAATGCTCCCATGCCTTTAACTCCCTTCATGCCTAACATGTCTATGTCATCTCTGCATTCTATGCCTATTATGTCTCATCAGAATCCTCATGCACATTTTACAAACATGCCATATGTTAATAATCCTTATTTTACTGCATTCAGTATGCCTCAGATGCCATACAACATGCCTATGTGGAATAATAGGTTTGCACAATCCATGCCTTATCAAATTCAATCAAATGTGCTAAATGATTCTATGACTAACCCTACACTTCAACCAACTACATCTGAGACCAAGGTTGACCCAAAGTTACCTAAGTCAAAAGATGCAGGAGGAATGAAGTCTATGAAAAAGACTAACATGGCTGGACCCAAGGAAACTTGGGTACCAAAATCAACTTGATTGATTTTGTTGTGTGCAGGGAAAAAGAAGGAATCTATGGTACTTGGATAGTGGTTGTTCAAGGCACATGACAGGAGATTTCACCCTGCTCACAGAATTCAAGGAGAGAGCTGGCCCTAGCATAACCTTTGGAGATGACAGCAAAGGGTTCACTATGGGATATGGCTTGATTTCAAAAGAAAATGTCATCATTGATGAAGTTGCATTAGTTGATGGCCTCAAACACAATCTATTGAGCATCATTCAACTATGTGATAGAGGGAATACTGTTTCCTTCAATTCTGAAGCCTGTGTTATCACAAGTAAGAAGGACAACAAAGTGGTTCTAACTGGAGTTAGAAAAAGGAATGTGTACTTAGCTGACTTCAACTCTACAGATTCAGAATCAATTACTTGTCTTCTCAGCAAAGCAAGTCCAGATGAAAGTTGGCTATGGCACAAGAAGCTGTCCCATTTGAATTTCAAGACAATGAATGATCTAGTCAAAAAGGACTTAGTTAGAGGAATGCCTCTAGTGGAATTCACAAGGGATGGACTATGTGATGCTTGTCAGAAAGGAAAGCAAAAGAAAGCATCATTCAGTAAGAAGCTTGAATCAGCAATTGATGAACCATTACAACTGCTACACATGGATCTTTTTGGACCAGTCAATGTATTGTCAATTTCAAGGAAAAGATATTGCCTAGTGATTGTAGATGATTTCTCAAATTTTTCATGGGCTTATTTCCTTGGATCAAAGGATGAAGCTAGTGAAATCATTATCAATCATATCAAGCAAGTCAACAATCATCCAGATTTCAAAGTAAGGAATATCAGGAGTGACAATGGAACTGAGTTCAAGAATTCAACCATGAAGTTGTTTTGTAAAGAAAATGGGATCATGCATGAGTTCTCAGCTCCAAGAACTCCACAACAAAATGGTGTGGTGGAAAGTGTAATAACCCCAATTTTTGGAAATTTTTGAAACCCTTATGAATAGTGATTTTGCAGATTATGCTGAATGAGAAAACTTTTCATGCCACACTATGTAGGGGTTCTGGTATGGATATTCTGAGATTTTATTAGTACTCTATATGGTATATAAGTGTATGTAAAGATCATCAGAATCCAATTCCGAACACTTTGATTTTTCCCGGAAATCCACTAGATACGAAAAGAATTGAGTATAAGGTAACAAGATAAGAAGGATTTAAATTAAAAGATTATAAGAGAGGATCATAAAAGGAATATAATATATTGATAAAGGTTAAGGGAACCTAAGTAATAAGATCTCGGGTATGATCCCTCAAATGATAAACGAAAACGAAAGTTAAGCGAACCGTATAACAGATCAGCGGTCATTAGGCAAACAATTAGAAGCTAATCAAAGAGATTAGTGGGGATGATGTTATCCAACCAATAGAAAGAGGACAAAGGAGGGATGATGACATCACAAAATGATGCAAGCATGACATAAGAAGGAAGGAAATGTGGTGGATTGTTAACCACACAAAACCAAGGTTAAATTGGTAATTAACCTAAAATAAAACAAATCTAATTTCATCCACCAAGCCAAACAAATCATTTCTCATCAAAACAAAATTTTATTCTTCATCACCAAGGCTTGCTCTCGGCTTTTTTCAACTTTAAAGGGAAGAATTTTCAAAACTCAAGATCAAGGCTTCCTAAATTGGTAAGATAATTCCCTAGTCATCCTTATGCATAGTTATGGCTATCTTATGAGTTTAAGCCTTCAATTCTTTCTCAATCTTCTTCAAGAAATCAATGAAGAAGATAATGAATAGTGATTTCAAAGTTTTTAACTTGATTTTTCTTGCTTTCCTTTAAGATCCAAGCATCCCTAAGACTTCTCAAGGCTTCTTAAGGCTTCCTAGCTACTCCCACCACTTCAAGGAAGGTATATCATCTCCAAACCCTAGCTTTAATTTGTATATTAGGTTGATTATGGTTGTGAGGGTAAAGAGTAGCTTGAAACTTGTTTGTTTAAGAGTTTGGGTTGGAATGGTGGTGATTGGTTTGTTGAAATCTTATGATTTGGTTAAAGAATGTAGTATAGTTTAAATTCAAGTTTTTGGATTAAGTAGATTGATTATAATGAGTTGATTTGGGGCTTTTGTAATGTAGTTTAGATGGAGGTTTGATTGGGTTGTGAATTGGGGTTGAGTTGTGATGGTTTTGGAATGGTTTAAATTTGGGAAATCGCGTAAACATAGCCGTCGTAATGTCCGATTTACTTTAGACTGCTTTTGTTCATAACATAAAATAACAGTTGAGAGCAAATGGAATAATAGCACATAATTATTGAAATTTTTAAAGGTCACAGTACATAGGATTGGGACATAGTCTGATTCTAGGAATAACAGGCTTATTTAAAGGAAAGACGGAAACAACTGGGGATTCCATAGAGTCTGATAGTACAACAACATGAAAGGTAAATGGAAAGAACTAAGGCTCCACTCCATCTGAACGGGGCTTGGTAGTCTTTTCCTCTCGAAGCGTCTTCACAATGCTCTGGAGCTCATCCGCCACCATCTGAATGACATACTGGCTGGTACGGTCCCGGTGTGCTGGCATCTCCTCAAGCTTAGTGTTGACATACTGAACCAAGGTCTCAAGTCTCGCAATCATCTGCTCCTTGGGCTTCCCTTCGTAGTTTCGGCTGTCCGGATACACGTTCTTCAGTCGGTCTATCAGTCGGTCGTACTTGCCCTGAAGCATGTCGAACTCGCGCCTCAACTCAGCATACACGGAGAAAGCAATAGTGTCGTCCGACCCAGAGGATGACGAGGAATGCGCCATTTGCTGACAACCAATAAGAGGAGTATTAATAATAATTTACTTAACCTACTCTCTCGCATAATATCTATAACCTACACACAAATCCTATAACCTATTTGGGCTGTCCAGGGACTCTAAACCGTAGCTCTGATACCAAAACCTGTCACACCCCCAACTTAAATAGCGAAATAAATATAGCTATTACATCTTTTTAATGAAGAATACACAACCAAAATCCAAGATCTTACAGTTTAGGGTTTGGAACAGCCCAACACTACCAACTATTACATCTGATTACAAATACCGAGTCCTCACACAACTATTATTACTTATTCTACCTGAGCTCGAACATAAGCATCAGCATCACAGGTCTTACGGGCAGTCTGCTTGAATCTAACCATAGCTGCTAGCTGTAATATAAGGGTAAAGCAATAAGTGAGCCAAAAGCTCAACAAGTGCTAATAGTACAACGCAAAACATAAATCGAGATATACCTTTAGGAATGACAATGGAAAGACATAATCAATGATAACGAGAGATAAAACTTATGTGAGTTGGCATCATTTTGCTTGCATCAAAACAAATTTTAAAAATCATTCTTAATCAAAATCATTTTATGACGCTACGGATTACAGCCGGTGATCAGCCGCGAAGTAATCCCGAACCTCGCTGGGTTCTAAAACATTATTGGGAATCCCTAGGAAACTTTTAAGCCTAATATAAGTGTGGAAAGGACTCGCGTCTCAGTCCAGATCCACCATTCAAAGACAACATTTATCCCCCTTTGGGACTGAAAAATCCACATTTTAATCATTTTAAAAACTGATGCCGATTTATGACAAAATCTCTTTCGACTGTAATCATTTTTATCAAGGGATTATAGATCAACTTGAAACACTGGAAATATGACACTAAATCTCAGGGCCATGATCCACTAGACTTTACTATATTAGGGTAATTGAGAGGTTTCCATAAACAAGAACTTTGACAAGGAAATTGAGCAAGGCTATTGGATAATATGAAAGAGTAATGCCAAACTAGGCTTAAAGCAATGGTTGTAGACAAGGTATAGGTATTAGAACATCAAGAAGATAAGCATCACTGGTTCCAATAGGATAGAGGTGTTAAAATATAAAGAAAGTGATCATCAGCTCAAGATATAACAGGGTATCAAGCTTTTAGGGTAAGGATAGGGTTATCAAACAATCATGAATGAATTTAAGAAATGATTGGCTTTTAGGTATCAAGATAAAGTTTCTATCGAGGTTATTTCAAGAGTTGAATCAAAGCATCAGGGTGCAATATCAAGATTTCTCAGGGATCAATAGCATGATAATCAAAAGGATCAATAAGGTATTATAACAAATCTCTATTTTATCATGGCATTAAACTATCATGAAAGACTTTTGAACTACTTGCAATACGTACTCGAGGGTTCATGGCATCTCTATGTAACTCAAAGATAAACAAAAGATACGCTTGATTTAAATATATCAAAATGACTCAGGATAATTGCATCGATATATATATGAACTGTTTACAGTAAATACGAAGGTCAAGTTGAATCACTTGCCTTGAGATAGACTGGTCTGGTCTGACTGGTAGGAGCAACAACTGGAGCTTCACTCGACTTTTATGGCAAGTTTTCCCTCGTCTCGAGATCCTACATAAATAATAATAATCCTCATTATAATATATTCTTACCATCTTAACCTATTTACAACCCGAAATTAAACATGGATGGCACTTAGGCCTATACGCACTTAATTCATATCCACCATTATATTTTCAAATGTACACACGTAGCCACATAATCACATATCGTATATTAATACCAAATAACATCATATACACCATAATGCCACACTAGGCTTGGATGATCTCGACTCACCACTTAAGTCACTTGGTCGCTAACTAAACAAAGTCTTCAAATTTGGGCTTCCTAACTCAATGTGCCTTTCCTAAATTATCCAAAACCTATTGACCCTCACTTGTGCCTTTTTCTCTACTGACCTTATACTATCTTACAACTATGGTGGTTGACCTAATACTCACTTCTAAGTGTTCTAAAACTATGTGATAAGTGAAAGTGCTCACTGGTGCAAATTTCAGAATGGTAACTAAGGTTTCTTGAGTGCATTAGACACTCTTAAACTACAAGTTTTTCTTCAAAATTTTTACACAAGACTCTCCTGACCTAAGGGCATCTCACAAGCTTGATGTGGCTCAAAGGCCTGGCTTGGGCCTTCTTGGGCCTAAGCTAAAAGTCCAAGGTTCCCCTATTTTTCTGGGCAGAAAATGCCTTGACTTGAATTAACTTGTGACACATGGTTCTAGCTCATATCCTATGAACTATGGTTGGAAAAACTTCTCTGACATACCCTCTAACTAAGGCCCAATTGGGCCTAATGAGGGCCTACCCATGACATGGCCAAATCTCCCTATTTCTAAGTTGCAACAAAACTGTCCCCTGCTGGACAGATTTTGTTATTCTACTTGTGCACCTAACCAAATGACATGCAAACCTCCAACCAACTCCTAAAACCTATTATATACTCCCCATACTAACTTCTGGTAGCTTGGGCCTCAAAGTGCACATCAATGACATGGTCAAAACTCACTCTAAACCTCAGGGTATTAAACTGATTTTTCTGCAGAAACTATAACTCTCATTTTTCCAAGGTTTTGACTTGACAACTCAACTAACAAAAACTCAATACTTAAACCAAGACTTATACATGGTAATCTACTGAACTAACTCCTTTATTCTCAAAATAACATTGGGTGAGATCATCCATGCCTAAAAACAACGACATGCAACTAAATATATAACATGCAACTCATGGAAAGCACATAACAAGATTTCGGCTAGGCATAAAGTTGTAAATGCTTGCAAAATCGACTTGCACCTAATACTTATCCTTAATAATTATGAAATATAACTCTTTTTAAGTATTAATAAGAAATTCATCATGGAAACAATCTATTTAAGCACATCTATTTCGAATTTTATAGATAACAACATGATTTCGAAAAGAATAGCATGCAAAACATGGTTGATCATCATTTTAATGTCTTAAAACTAGCATGCATGGCTAAACATAAATTTATAATGAGATTTCAGTAGCATGCAAAGGATTTTAAAGCATGATATCTCCATAAAACACTTAGTTAGCACATATATATAATATATCTCATAGAGAGCTCTTGAATTCACAAGAATCAAGAGTTTCTCCTTGGAGATCACATAAGAACTACACATGCATCCATGGAACTTCAACTTCCAAGTCACAAAATACTTGGAAAGTATGTAAAATAAATGTAGGTGAAAGAATTACACTAGGGAAGGTGAAGAATGAATTGAAAAATGGAAGGGGGGTGGGGAATTGGCCTTCGGCCGAGAGTAAGGTGGGAGGGGGGGAGAAGAGAGAAATTTTTGTGGTGTGTTGGAGTGTGAAATGATGAATGACTTCTCTCCACTTTGATTTGTTTGTTTTATGCTATTTGGTTGACAAGTAATGAGTGGAAGTGAGAACTTACAAAAATGTCCCTTGGCTAAAGTTAGGCCATTTTGCATGCAAGGCTAAGGTAGTAATTTGGTAATAATCAAATGAGTTAGTGGGGTTGAAAAAGTCTTATTTGCCCTTTGAGAGAATAGAAAGAGAGTTTGCATGCAAGGTTATTCATGTAATTTGATAATTATAACAAATAAAATTTATAAAGATTTATTTTTATAAAATAAAATACAAGTTCAAAAATTATAAAATTTATACCATAAAATAACTTGTATTTTTAGAGACTTTATAAAATCATTTTCAAAATTTGTGATCAAAATGCCTTTTAAAAGAAGATTTTTCCAAAGCTTAGAATATTCCTTATAAATCAAAAATAAAGAAATTAAATAAACTCTTGCTTTGAAAAATCATATACTACCCAAAGCAAATTTATAATGCAGAAATTTTCACTCACACAAACGTACAATCATTGAATATATTTTCATTTGACTTAATATTATACCAAATTCACAAATAATATTACATAAAATGCTGGTCGTAACATAATTGAAGTATGAAACATTTATGTAAGGTGTAATAGGCAGTTGGTAAGACACCCGCGAAGGAATCGCCTTAAAACTCGTAATGGTTAAATTATTAAAAATGGTGGAGCCGAGGGTACTCGAGTGACTTAAGTAAATCGTTAAGCGCGAAAGCGAACTTTAGGACTCTAAATGGTTAAAGTCTAGTTTCTTAAGCGACCGGGGTTTAATTCCGACTTATGTTGTTGTACATAGGTTATCGGACCCACTCTAAGCTTAAGTCTATCCGGGAGCGCTCAGGCAAGTTTTCTACCCGTTGTACTGTTGTTGTGATGTATACACTTGTATATGCATTATCTTGTAATAGATGCATGATGGTTATATTAGCAAATTCTGGCGATATATTGTAGCATGTGATATGGTACATATACATGCCTGTTTCGTATTCTTGCCATATATATCTGTTAGTTCAGTTGATAATACCTATGCTAGAGAATAGCGGTAATTTGCATATACCCTTAGTATAGGGACCCAAAGGTGAAAACATTTTCTAAAATCGGGAGTCGAGGATCCCGAGTAGATTTTATATATATATATATATATATATATATATATATATATATATATATATATATATATATATTTATATATATATGGTTATAGTTTTCAAAACTATTAATCGAATAAGGTTTATTCGATAGCTTTATTTTATTAATGAGTATTATCTTGAATATTCATTTGAGGATGTATGACTCCTTTATTTTATTTAATGAATATTATTTATAATATTCATTCGAGGTATTATGACTCCGCTTATTATTTATTAATATTCTTTATTTTATTAAAGAATAATGTTCGATAATCAAACTTATTTTTGATATTCAAATAAAGATATTACTTTCGTATAAGTATATCTTTGATTATTTACTATTCATTTCAAGTATAAGTTTTACAACATCTACTTCAATTATTTTTATAAAGATTATTCTTTATGGGAATATTATTTAAATAATAATATTCAGATATTTCTTTATATTGAGACTGATTTACTTTATTAAATCAGCATTATTCCAAACACTCTTTAAAGTGTTTTCAAGTCTTTAAAATGATTTTCAAAAGTGAGAGCGGATCCCAAAACTCATTTTTATATTTAAGATCTTCCTTTTAAAAAAAGGGATTTAAATACTCGCTCAAAACCCGAGGGATCCGGCTCTGTGGTGTATTTTATATTCGCAACAAGGTTGTTGTCTTGATAAAAGAGTTTTTGATTACTTACCCAACACTCGGGAAGTAAAATTCTTGGAACAAGTTAATCCATTAACAGGCATCGCCTGGGAAATATCGGTGAGTTTTCCTTTCCAACTAGATACGACTTCTTGGTGGAGTCGTATCAACAAGTTTCTACTTGGGGAAAGGGGGAACGAGCTTTACGTTTCAGAGTCATGGATTTCATCTGAACTAGGAGTGGCGTAAGTGGTCGAGTGGCGCCGGCCCAGCCTTATTATATTGGCCCAAATGGCCTGGAAGTTTCGCTAAGGCGGTCCATTCCTTAGGAGTTCAGTGTTCGGTTGACAAGTAAATCCGACAGGTTCTCCTCTACATGTAGAAAATGGTGGGGTTGCACTACTACGACTGATCATCGTAAGTGGTCTTTCTGGCGCGGCAAACTCCCGTAATGAGTTCATCATCCAATTGGATATTTCTGCAACACTACCCAGGGCACTTCGATAGAAAGGCTACGGTTGGGCGATTGTTGAGTGTTGGCAGGGTCAAGTTTTCAAAATGATGTTTGCATCAAATGAAGTATCTCATAACTTCATTTTATTTTGATGATATTTTAAAGGTTGAATCTATTCAAGTATTATCTTGTAGTCTCATCTATGTGATGAACTTTTGAACTAATTATAACTTGAACGGTGGTAGTTCAAGTAGTATTTGGAAAAGATATAAGTATATTGGAGTATCTTGTAACTTCATCTTTTAAACTTATATCTAGTAAATGATGATCTTATGCATGACAAAGATTTTCAGAAAAACGTTGAGACAAGGTTAGATATATGAGATCACCTTGCAACGGTATTTTTATACAGTTATACACTGGAACTCTGTGTGTATTATGCATGGAAGAGGACTTCCAATATTTTGAAAAGTATATATGTATATATATATATACTGAATAATTTGCGACTTCATCGCATTAAGATATCAACTTGGTTCATTTCTTTTGACCAAGACTTTCATGAGTACTATGAGAAGGCTCATGTATTGTTAATCATATTATATATTATTTTGGTGGGCTTGTTGCTCACCCTTGCTTTCTTCTTTCATCACACAACATCAGATAGATAAGATGAACAGGACCAAGCTCCCAATTCGCAAGCGGATAGGAAACGTTCCGCAGCTTTCTGGAAGCGTTGAGGCCGCTGTAGCTGAGGTAGAAATTACCAATAGGCTAAGTTTTCAACTAATGATGTACCAGACTTATGTATATTATGAGTTTTAATAATGGCAGAGAAATGTAAATTTATTTAGAAACCTGTTTAAGGTGTATTGGCTTGTAATTGTGGAATAAAACGACTTGTGATTATTTTTGGATGATCATCTCTGAGACTATAACTTGTGGTGTGTGTGTTTATTGTGGGGTCACAGTACAGAGTAGTTGATTAATTATTAAGATTGGGTGTTATTAAGGGAAATGGAACTCGTGATAACCCGGATCCCCGACCCCGGATTTGGGGTGTTACAGAAGTGGTATCAGAGCTAAGCGTTATAAACCTCAGAGATGATGTGACGTTAAGATAATAAGTTCACTAAGATAATAAGAACTCTTGCCAAGTTCATAGTCGGGCTACCTAACGTAGTACCGACAGTTAAAACCCTTATGGGAACCCTTATAAATGTAGCGATAGAAGCGTAGTTCGTTATCGTATATGGTAGCGGGACACCGAACCCTGAGGTTGAGGAGCAACAACGCGATGATGTTTTATTACTTATTGGAGATCAGATTATGGATCCGATAGAGCGTCCTAATGCAGGACCGGATGATATTGATATTGAGGATGTAACGGTTGAGGATGTTGTCCTAGAAGGGACAGTTGCTGAGGAGGATCCCATGGAGGATCCGGACAAGAATGAATAAAGGACCATTGAGGAATTGATAACCATGGTTAGGGAAACTACCAGAGGTAGGATTGGCCGATCACTACCGGAGGTTCGTTCAAGTTTGTAAAGATAGTAGCCCCTTTAACGCGGCTTACTCGTAAGACTGAAAAGTTCGAATGGACAGAGAAATGCGAGAACAACTTTTAAGAACCGGAGCAAAGGTTGGTGACGTTCCCTATGTTGGCGTTGCCGGATGGAAAATGAGATTTTGTGAAGTGTAGTGACGCTTCGCATAAGGAATTAGGGTGCTTCTTATACAGCACAACAAGGTAATCGCGTACGTGTCAAGACAATTAAGGGAATATAAAATTCGATATCCCCACCCATGAGCTTGGGCTCGTGGCAATAGTTTTGCCCTAAATATTGGAGGCACTACTTGTATGGAGAGAAGTGCGAGATTCACAAACCATAGGAGCTCTAGTACATTTTTACGTAGAAAGAGCTCAACATACGCCAGAGGAGGCGGTTAGAGCTAATCAAGAATTATGATTGGGAGATTCTGTATCATTCGGGGAAAGCCAATATGGTGGCTGATGCCCTTAGTAAAAAGGAGAGACTCAAGATGATAATGTCTTTTGGAGAGTTTATAAGAGATTTTGAGAAAATGGAAATAGAAGTAAAGGTAACCGGAGCTGGTACCGAAAAGATGTTTGAGATTGCAATACAGACCGAATTATCGGAAGAGAACATATTGTGCCAGAAAAAGTGATGAATGAAGGCAGAGAGCCAACAATTAGATAAAAGATTAATACCGAGAAAGATGATAAGGGAATAATGAGGCATTCCTATAGAAATTGGGTTCCAAATGTTCAAGAGCCTAAAGATGAAATCTTAGATGAAAGCTAGTTTGAAGAATAAGAGTTAGAGCAAACCCTGAACGTGATAGTCAGGGAGGTCGCCATCAAGATAGAAGGAACCCATAACATGATGAAGTGAAAAATGAGGATTTAAATTATGTAAGATGACCCCAATTATGGGGAGTAGGAAGAAATATTTAGACTGAGGAAACAGAAGTCGAGTAAGGAAAGGAGACCCGAGACGGTACTCCTATACGAAAATTTATGGACCTTTCTAGACAGAACTTAGACTATTATCTCCAACCACCAACTTGAGGAAACAATGCGGTAGGAAATTCTTTCATGACCTTTAAGTCGCTAAGCTCTCAGAGTTCCAAGGAACAGGTTGACCCAGTCGAGGCAAGAGCCTAGCTAAAGGAAATATAGGAATCATTTGAGATTCTAAATGATCGATGAACCACAAAAGACTGTTTTTGTCACTTACCCTCCTAAGAGAGAGACCACCCGTTGGTGAAAGACCAAGGAAGGCACGGAGCAAGTGATTATAATAAACTGATTTAAGTTCAGTCAATTGTTTTCGGGAAAGTAATTCCCAAAGATAAGGAGATAGTGTAAAAGCTTTGGAGCTAGAACAAAAGCGGATAAGTATGATAAATTGTGAATCTAAGTTGTAAAAGTTGTCAAGATTCGTTCTAAGGGCACGAATCCAGAATGACGGGATGTTTGAAATCAATGCTTATGTTGTGTTGGTTTATGAAATAATGATAAGAGAAAGGAAAATAAAAAGAAATTGAAGTGGAAAGGAATATAACGGCAATAGAGTTTGAGGAATGATAAGGGAGTTGGGTATGAGGAAACCCTAAAGACTCGTAGCAATAGAAATAGAAAAGTATGTAATCGTCAGGATGAGGGTGATTCACCATGAGTAAAATTGATGGTTGAGGGCATAAGAGATATATATATATATATTTTATCCCCTGTGAGTTGGGAGGATTCGAGGAAACCTTGAGGTAATTCGAAGGATAAATAATGAGACGCGGATAGACTGAGGAGACAAGGAAGTAAGAAATTAGGAAAATTGGATGAAGGAAGTGACCTTCAAGAATATGAAGTGTAAGACCGGTGGCTTGATACCCAGAAAGGGAGACGCCAGGTATGAGAGATATCCCAACATTGAGATGACTGTTGAGATAAACAACAAAAGTAAATAAGGAATTATTAAGAAGAGGTTCACGTTGAACACGACCAATATCTTCCAGAACATCCTTGTTATCGTTACCAAACTAGGCAAGAAAAGCGGATAACCGATTGTTATCTTTTGGAGGCCATATCGATTAACCTCATTTTGAATATAGATGTTATTGTGAAATTAGACATATACTATCGAGGTGGGAATGATGGAATAAGACATCCTTATCAGGGATATATGACTTGATTTATCCATGGAAGGATGCATGTACCTTTTTAAAGGTGGAATTAAGGATAGAACATCGGTAACTTAAAACGAATCCTAGGGGAATGTCTAAAGGTTGGCATTTCACCCTTAATAGGGATAGTATGAGTTTTGACAGTATGAATTGGAAAAGATTAAGGTAATAACGACCTTTAAGTATCAGTGAAGAAATTTTTTTTTTCAGAAACATATAGATAATGGTTCTAGTATTAGTAAAGGGTATTTTGATATGCCCTGTGCCTAGGGTGTACCTGATAAAGGATTTAAGGATAACCTTAAAAGTTTTACAAGGAGAAAGGTAAAATTCAAAATTCTCAAGAATAGAAATGTTGATAAAGGAAATATGACATAATTATAGTGATGCCAAGTGAGGCACGTGTTAAACCACGAGAAAGTATGGATCGAACCAGTAATGGTCGAAATTGTTCAGGGCAATTAGGACTTAAGATAAAAGATGTTCTAAGTATGATTGAGAGTCAGTCATGACAGTGATTAACCTCTAAAGACTGAGGTAATAACTTATGGAAAAATTGTGATATTTTTTTTACTCACCAGATTTTAAGGAAAACATCTTCACATAAGCAGTGATTGAAATGAGGTAGAAAATTTATTTGGAGGTGGTTAAAATGACATTGACTGTAAGGAAATTTTACTATCAGGAAAGGCCAAAGAGGTGGCCGACACTTTAAAGGTAAGAGGATAATTATAGGCGCTTGTGCCAAGGGAATACGGTGATGATGGTTAAAGCTATGCAGATTGTATTATGGTTTGGAAGACTGACACTCCTTCTGATGACTGTGCAATACCCAACCGTAATAGTAGTTGGTAAAGGTTTAATTCGTGTAATCGCCATGAGCGGGCTATCTATCTCAGAAGGTACTATCTTGAGAATAATCCAGGACCATATTTCAAAAAGGACTAAACGAACCTTGAGTTAAGTCTTCTATTTAAGGCATACGATTAAGAATGGTATTCACCTGCTATCGTTGCTTTGACTGAAACTCTTCTGCAATTTTATCTGCTTCATGTCATGTAAGTACGTCAAGTTCAGGAGTGTTCTTCATGAATCATGAACGGTGATCATGTTACCTCCTTAGAAGAATTAGATACGACATATATGGACTCCGTAGGGTTAGATATTAAGATTTCATGGAAAGTGAATTACGACAGTAGGTCAGTGGTGGACCATAGTAATGCAGCAATGATTCTGCGAGTAATGAGTCGATTACAACCATGAGAGTTGTATTGGAATGAATGTTGAGATTGAGTACCACTAATCGGGTCGTGGTGGTGTATAAGTTATCATTGATAGACTAATTAAGTAGATTATCTACCTATTGAATATTTATTCCTTCTTATCAATAGAGAGTCATATTACTATACGAGGAAGGTTGTGATGCAAGCATAGAATTCTAGTAACGATGATGTCTAGAATGAGATCCCAGATTCGATTTTCAATGTCGAGGGAGTTTCAAAGGTGATTATGTATAAGCTCAAGGAAGAGCATGGGTCCATAGAATGATGGACGGAATAGCAAAAATATTTAAGCATGTGAAATACGATGCTATAATACTTGATGTTGATATAAATACATATATGTTTTGTTCTCCTATGACAAACCTCTATAGTTCAGAGGTAGATTCCAAGCCAGATATTTTATGGCAATATTTTTTCATATATACAATTCTCTTCAGTTCGTTCTTTTCTCTTTTTTTCATTTCATGTAAGCTGGGAAGAACAACCCTTCCAGAAGGGGAGGTATTGTCGAATGACTATCTATCTGTGTGATAGAAGCCTAGTAGGATACCATCTATTGTTTAATTGTTGGTCAAGTACTAAAGGCTGGCCACCTTCTGTACTAACTATGCGATATAACAAGTGTTCATGATCATAGTGATCTCTCAACAAATTCATTTACTTCTATATGATTGATCAAACTTTGGGAAATAGAAACAGCTGAAAAAGGAGTAATAAAGTTGTGGTAGTATTCGGAATGGAAACACATTCGTGAAACTAAGGTTGACGTGGTTATTAAAAGGTTATAGAACGCTAACGAGCAAAAGTATAACCAGTATAATATTAGGAACGAAAGGTAGTAGCGATTACGAACTGGAAAAGAATGGGTATTGAGACGTCAAAGCTATAGTGCTAGAAGCTGTGATAAAATTCCATGCAATAGACTTGAAAGAATTTGGAATGATCACTTAACGCAGATTGAGTTATCTTACGACAATTGATCATATGTCATTATCGAGATATCGCCTTATGAGATCCTTGAGGGAAGACAATGTCGATCTCCCTTATGTTAGGATGAAGTTGTAGAGCGCAAGATACTCGGACCAGGAGTGGTCCAAAGGACCAAGGATTTAATAGATTTAATCAGAGTGTAACACCCCCAGATCCGGGGTCGGGGATCCGGGTCGTCACGAGTTCCATTTCCCTTAATAACACCCAATCTTAATAATTACTCAACTACTCTGTACTGTGACCCCACAATAAACATACACACCACACGTTATAGTCTCAGAGATGAACATCCAAAAATAACCACAAGTCATTTTATTCCATAATTATCTGCCAATACACCTTAAAAGGTTTTCTGAATAAATTTACATTTCTTTGTCATTATTACAATTCATAAATATAAATAAATCTGGTCCATCAAAAGTTGAAAGCCTAGCCTATTGGTAGTTCCTACCTCAGCTACGGCGGCATCAATGCTTCTAGAAAACTGCGGAACGTCTCCTAATCGCTTGCGAATCGGGAGCTTGGTTCTGTTCATCTTTTCTATCTGTTGTTGTGTGATGAAAGAAGAAAGCAAGGGTGAGCAGCAAGCCCACCAAAATAATATGTATAATGATTAATAGTATATGAGTCTACTCATAATACTCATGAAAATCTTGGTCAAAAGAAATGAACCAAGTTTGATATCTTAATGCGATGAAGTCGCAAAATATTCAGTATATATACATATATACTTTTCAAAATAATGGAAGTCCTCTTCCATGCATAATATACACAAAGTCCCATTGTATAACTGTATAAAAAAAATCGTTGCAAGGTGATCTCATATATCTAACATTGTCTCAACGTTTTTCTGAAAATCTTTGTCATTCATAAGACAATTATTAATTAGATATAAGTTTAAAAGATGAAGTTACCAAATACTTCGCTACACTTATATCATTCCCAAATACTACTTGAACTACCACCGTTCAAGTTATAATCAATTTCAAAAGTTCATCCCACTGATGAGACCACAAGATAAGACTTGAATAGATTCAATCTTTGAAATATTATTGAATGAAAAAGTTATGAGATACTTTATTTAGTCCCGATATATATATCCACATATATATATCCCTTTAAACATTTCCTGGAATCTCTATTATGCAAAGTATGAACAGAGTTTGAAACATCCAATGAATTTTGGAAAGGAAAAGAATTTTGGCATAAACCCGATATCTCGCTGATCAGGCAAAGATACCAATAAGTAACCTTTTCTACTGTAGATGGATGAATTCCTCACCGGTCATCACCCTGGCCGCATTAGGACCTCGCGCTAGACCGTACCCCGGCCCCTCACGCGTTGATGGACTGCCACCCAGCCACTTACACAATAATAGACCGTACCCCGGCCTGTCGCTTATGCCGACTCAATGAGATGGGCTTACTTCCCGAACGTTGGGCAAGTAATCAATTCATTTACCAAATCTGCAACCTCGTTGCGAATATAAAATACACCACAGAGCCGGATTCCCCAGGTTTTGAGCGAGTATTTAAATCCCCTTAAAAGGAAGATCTTAAATATAAAAAAAAAGTTTTGGGATCCGCTCTGACTTTTAAAAATCATTTTGAAGACTCGAAAACACTTTAAAGAGTGTTTGGAGTAAGGCTGATTTAATGAAGTAAATCAGTCCCCAGAATATTTAGAAAATGACTGAATATTATTATTTAATATAATATTCCCATAAAGAATAATCTTTATAAAAATAATTGAAGTAGAAGTATTAAAACTTATACTTGAAATAACATTAAATAACCAAAGATATACTTATATGAAAGTATTATCTTTATTTGAATAATCGAAAATAAGTTTGATTATTGAACATTATTCTTTAATAAAATAAAGAATATATCTCAGCAAATAATCGGAGTCATAGATCCTCAAATGAATATTCAATAATATTCAATAAATAATATAAACTGAGTCATAAGCCCTCGAATGAATATTCACATATTATTCAATAAATAATATAAAAGGAGTCATAAGTCCTCGAATGAATATTCAAATATTATTCAATAAATAATATAAAAGGAGTCATAAGTCCTCGAATGAATATTCAAATATTATTCAATAAATAATATAAAAGGAGTCATAAGTCCTCGAATGAATATTCAAATAATATTCAATAAATAATATAAAGATGAAGTAATCGTATAAACCTTATTCGATTAATAGTTTGGAAAACTATAACCATATATATATATAAATATATATATGTATATATATATCCATATCCATATAAAATCTACTCGGGATCCTCGACTCCCGGTTTTAGAAAATATTTTCACCTTTGGGTCCCTATACTAAGGGTATATGCAAGATACCGCTATCCTCTAGCATAGGTATTATGCAACTATAAGCATTGAAATCAACAGATAGATAATCAGATTACGAAACAGACATGCATATATACCATATTAGCATACTCCAATATATTACAAAATTTGCTAATAACAATCATGCAATATCACAAGATAATGCATATACATATATTTACATCACAACAACAGTATAACGGGTAGAAAACTTGCCTGAGCGACTGGGGGTTACGAATGGCTCGGGACGAGTCTGGTAACCTATAAACAACAAGTAAGTTGGAATTAAACCAAAGTCACTTGTAAATCTATACTTTAACTAACTTAGACTCTAACGCTTGTTTTGCGCTAACTGATTCGCTTAAGTCACTCGGGTACCCTCGGCTCCACCATTTTTAATAATTTAACCTTTACGAGTTTTAAAGCGATTCCTTCTCGAGTGACTTACCAATTTCCTAAAACACTTACCATAAATGTTTCATGCATTAATTAACCCTTTTTGGTCTTTAACCTACATTTCAAAGTAAGGCGAGGGGAAAAGTTTCGTTCGCGAAATGCCGTTACTTGAAACGGTCGTTTCTCCTAAACCGTAAATCGGAATCGAACGAACTACATATCAAAACGAAGCTCGTAACATGAGCTATCTAAACATGGCAGTGGTCACAATCTAGCAGGGGGTTCTCGGGTCCTAATGCTATACACAAAAACAGTCCAAAGAAAATCGGACGTTACGACGGCTATGTTTACGCGATTTCCAAATTTTAACCCATTCACAAACAACCCAATCAACCTCAAATCCAACATACAACCAACCTCCATCCTTATCACATCATAACCACCCCAACCAATTCAATTTAATCTTTCATACTTATGCTTAAACTTAACTTTAATCATTCTTAAGTTCTTTTAAATCAAAACTACAATAATTACCATTCCATTCACTACCATACCAAATCTCAAACTCTAAATCATAACAACAAGATACAATATCAAACCACTACTCAAAATCATCCTATAATATATAGGAATCTAGGGTTAGGAGATGGTATACCTTCCTTGAAGTGGTGGGTGGAGCTAGGAAGCCTTAAGAAGCTTGGAGAAGTTTTAAGAAAGCTTGGATCTTCAAGAAAACAAGACAAACTTCAAGTTAAAAATCTTGAAAACACTATTCATTGTCTTCTTCATTGATTAAATGAAGAAGTTTGAGAAAGAATTAATGGCTTAAACTCATGATATAGCCATAACTAAGCATGAAGATGATTAGGGAATTTTCTTACCAATTTAGGAAGCTTTGATCTTTGATTTTGAAAAATCTATGCCTTGAAAATGCTAAAAAGCCGAGAGCAAGATGAACTCATGCCTTGGTTGTTTTTGATTTTTTGATGAAATGATTTTTCTAGCTTGGTTGGCTTGGTTTTTTTGTATTTGATTTAGCAAATTACTACCTTGCCCTTGAATTTGTGTGGTTCTTATTCAACCACACCTCCTTCCTTCCCATGTCATGCTTACCTCATCCTCATGATGTCATCCTTCCTTCCTTGTCTTCTTTCTATTGGTTGGATGACATCATTCCCATTAATCCCTTTGATTAACTTCCTAATCGTTTGCCTAATGACCGCTGATCTGTTATACGGTTCGCTTAACTTTCGTTCTCGTTTATCGTTTGAAGGATCATACCCGGGATCTTATTACTTAGGTTCCCTTAACCTTTCTCAATATATTATATTCCTTTTATGATCCTCTCCTATAATCCTTTAATTTAAATCCTTTTTATCCTGTTACCTTATACTCAATTCTCTCCGTATCTAGTGGATTTCCGGGAAAAATCAAAGTGTTCGGATTTGGATTCTGACGATCTTTACATACACTTATATTCCATATAAAGTACTAATAAAATCTCAGAATATCCATATCAGAACCCCTACATAGTGTGGCATGAAAAGTTTTCTCGTTCAGCAAAAACACTATTCATAAGGGTTTCAAAATTTCTCAAAAATTGGGGTTATTACAGTCTCCCCTCCTTAAAAGGATTCCGTCCCGGAATCAGATAGAAATAAATAGGGATACTTTCTTAGTATTGCATTTTCTAACTCTCAAGTCAATTTTCCCACATTGTGGTTCTACCATCAAACTCTGACTAGTTTGATAACCCTTCCCCTAAGCACTTGTCCCTTTTCGATCTATAACCCTTTCTGGTTGCTCCCTATAGGGTATGCCTGGTCGCATGCCTATGCGCTCATATGCTATCTTCCCAATATGTCTTAATATATCCAAGGGTCCAACAAATTGTAGACTTAGCTTTCCTTTCTTTCCGAACCTCATCAATCCTTTCCATGGGATACCTATAACATTACTAGGTCCCCTATTTCATACCCTTTATCCTTTCGTGTCAAATCAACATACTTATCATGTCCATCTTGGGCTACTACCAGCCGTCCTCTGATTAGATCTATCATATCCTTGGTCCTTTGGACTACTGCGGGTCCGAGCACCTTGCGCTCTACAACTTCATCCTAACATAAGGGAGATCGACATTGTCTTCCCTCAAGGATTTCATAAGGCGATATCTCAATACTGACATATGATCTATTGTCGTAAGAAAACTCAATCCGTGTTAAGTGATCATTCTAATTTCTTTCAAGTCTATTGCACAGACTCTCATTATAGCTTTTAACATTAAAGCTTTTGCTTCTCAATACCCATTCTTTTCCAGTTCGTAATCGCTATCACCTTCCGTTCCTAATATTATACTGGTTATACTTTTGCTCGTTAGCGTTCTATAACCTTTTAATAACCACGTCAACCTTAGTATCACGAATGTGTTCCCATTCCGCATACTACCACCACTTTATTACTCCTTTTTCAGTTGTTTCTATTTTCCGGAATTTGATCAATCAAATAGAAGTAAAGGAATTTGTTGAGAGATCACTATGATCACGAACACTTGTCCTATTGCATAGTTAGTACAGAAGGTGGCCAGCCTTTAGTACTTGACAAGCAATTAAACAATAGTTGGTATCCTACTCGGCTTCTATCACACAGATAGATAGTCATTCGGCAATACCTCCCCTTCTGGAAGGGTTGTTCTTCTCAGATTACATGAAATGAAAAGAAGAGAAAAGAACGAACTAAAGAGAATTGTATATATAAAAAAAAATATACTGCCACAAAATATCTGGCTTGGAATCTACCTCTGAACTATAGAGGTTTGTCATAGGAGAACAAAATATAAACATATTTATATCAGCATCAAGTATTATAACATCGTATTTCCCATGCCTAAATATTTCTATTCCGTTCATCATTCTATGGACCCATGCTCTTCCTCGAGCTTATACACAATCACCTTTGAAACTCCCTCAACATCGAAAATCGAATCTGGGATATCATTCTATACATCATCGTTACTAGGATTCTATGCTTGCACCGCAACCTTCCTCGTATAATAATACGACTCTCTATTGATAAGAAAGAATAAATATTCACTAGGTAGATACTCTACTTAATTAGTCTATCAATGATAACTTATACACTACCACGACCCGATTAGTGGTACTCAATCTCAACACCCATTCCAATACAACTCTCACGGTTGTAATCAGCTCACTACTCGCAGAATCATTGCTGCCTTACTATGGTCCACCATTGACCTACTGTCGTCATTCACGTTCCATGAAATCTTAATATCTAACCATACGAAGTCCATACATGTCGTATCAAATCCTTCTAAGGAGGTAACATAATCACCATTCACGATTCATGAAGAACACTCCTGATTCTGACATACATACATGACATGAAGCAGATAAAATTGCAGAAGAGTTTCGCTCAAAGCAACGATATCAGGTTAATACCATTCTTAATCATATGCCTTCAATAGAAGACTTAACTCAAAGGTTTGTTTGGTCCTTTTTGGAATATGGTCCTGGCTTATTCTCAAGATAGTATCTTCTGAGATAGATAGCCCGCTCATGGCGATTACACGAATTAAACCTTTACCAACTACTATTACGGCTGGGTATTGCACAGTCATCAGAAGGAATGTCAATCTTCCAAACCATAATACAACCTTCAGCTTTTAACCATCATCACTGTATCCTTTGGCACAAGCGCCTACAATTATCCTTTTACCGTTAAAGTGTCGGCCACCTCTTTGGCCTTTCCTGATAGTAATAGTTCCTTACAGTCAATGTCATTTTAACCACCTCCAAATAAATTTTCTACCTTATTTCAATCACAGCTTATGTGAAAATGCTTTTCTTTAATATCTGATGAGTAAATAAAAAAAAAATATCACCATTTTTCCATAAGTTATTGCCTCAATCTTTAGAGGCTAATCACTGTCAAGACTGACTCTTAATCATACTTAGAACATCTTTTATCTTAAGTCCTAATTGCCCTGAACAATTTCGAACATTACTGGTTCGATCCATACTTTCTCGTGGTTTAACACGTGCCCCACTTGGCATCATTATAATTACGTCATATTTCCTTTATCCACATTTCTATTCTTGAGAATTTTGAATATTACCTTTTTCCTTATAAAACCTCTAAGGTTATCCTTCAATCGTTCCTCCTGTATTCCCTAGATACAGGGCATATCACAATACCATTTACTAATAGCAGAACCATTGTCTATATACTTCTGCAAAATTTCTCCACTGATTCTTAAAGGTTGTTGTTACATTAACCCTTTCCCAATCATACTGTCAAAACTCATACTGTCCCTATTAAGGGTGACATGCCAACTTTTATGCAGTCCCCTAGGATTCATTTTAAGTTACCAATGTTCTATCCTTAATTCCACCTTTAAAAGGTACCTGCATCCTTCCATGAATAAATCAAGTCATATTTCCTTGATAGATTATCATATTCATCATTCCCACCTCGATAGTCTATACCTAACTTCATAATAGCATCCTTATTCAAATTGAGGTCAATCCATATGGCCTCCAAAAGATAACAACGGTTATCCGCTTGTCTTGCCTAATTTGGTAACGATAACAAGGATGTTCTGGAAGATATTGGTCGTGTTCAACGTGAACTTCTTCTTAATAATTCCTTATTTACTTCTGTTGTTTATCTCAACAGTCACCTCAATGTTGGGATATCTTTCATACCTGGCGTCTCCCTTTCTGGGTATCAAGCCACCGGTCTTACATTACCTTCTTGAAGGTCACTTCCTTCATCCAATTTTTCCTAATTTCTTACTTCCTTATCCCCTTAGTCTATCCGCGTCTCATTATTTATCCTTCGAATTATCTCAAGGTTTCCTTGAATCCTCCCAACTTACTAGGGATAAAATATATGTATCTCTTATGCCTTCACCCAGCAATTTTAACTCATGGTGAATCACCCTCATCCTGACGATTACATACTTTTCTATTTCTATTGCTACGAGTCTTTAGGGTTTCCTCATACCCAACTCCCTTATCATTATTTCATGAACCAACCCATCATAAGCATCGATTTCAAACATCCCGTCATTCTGGATTCGTGTCCTCAGAACGAATCTTGATAATCTTTACAACTTAGATTCATAATTCATCATACTCGTCTGCCTTTGTTCTGGCTCTAAAGCTTTTACACTATTTCCATAACCTTGGGAAGTACTTTCCCGAAAACAACTTACTGACTTAAATCAGTTTATTATAACCTCTGGCTTCGTGCCTTCCTTGGCCTTTTACCAGCGGGTGGTCTCTCTCTTAGGAGGGTAAGTGACAAAAACACTCTTTTATGATTCATCAATTATTTAAAATCTCAAATGATTCCTGCATTTCCTTTAGCCAGGCTCTTGCCTCGACTGGGTCAGCTTGTTCCTTGGAACTCTGAGAGCTTAGCGATTTAAAGGTCCTGAAAGAATTTCTCACCGCATTGTTTCCTCAGGGTGGTGGGTGGGAATAATAGTCTAAGTTCTGTCTAGTAAGGGCCATAAATTATCATATAAGAGTACCGTCTCGGGTCTCCTTTCCTCACTCGACTTCTGTTTCTTAAGTCTGAACATTTCCTCCTCCTCCCCATAATCGGGGTCATCCTTCATATTTTAAATCCTCATTTTCACTTCATTATGTTATGGGTTCTTTCTATCTTGATGGCGACCTCCCTGACTATCACGTTCAGGGTTTTTCTCTAAATCTTATTCCTCAAACTAGCTGTCATCTAAGATCTCATCCTTAAGCTCTTGAACATTTGGAACCCAAATTCTATAGGAATACCTCATTATTCCCTTATCATCTTTCTCGATATTAATCTTTTATCTAATTGTTGGCTCCCTGCCTTCATTCATAACTTTTTCTGGCACAATATGATCTTTTCCAATAATTCGGGCTGTATTGCAATCTCAAACAGCTTTTCGGTACCGGCTCCGGTTACCTTCACTTCTATTTCCATTTTCTCAAAATCTCTTATAAACTCTCCAAAAGACATTATCATCTTGAGTCTCTCCTTTTTACTAAGGGCATCAGCCACCATATTGGCTTTCCCCGAATGATAAAGAATCTCCCAATCATTATTCTTGATTAGCTCTAACTGCCTCCTCTGGCATATGTTGAGCTCTTTCTACGTGAAAATGTACTAGAGCACTTATGGCTTAGGTAATTCTTGCACTTCTCTCCATACAAGTAGTGCCTCCAATCCTTAGGGTAAAACTATTGCCACGAGCCTAAGCTCATGAGCGGGGATATCGAATTTCATATTACGTTAATTGTCTTGACATGTACGCGATTACCTTACCGTGCTGCATAAGCACGCACCCTAAGCCCTTGTGCGAAGCGTCACTATACTTCACAAAATCTCTTTTTCCATCCGGCAACGCCAGCATAAGGGCCATCACCAACCTCTGCTTCAGTTCTTGAAAGCTGTTCTCGCATTTCTCTGTCCATTCGAACTTCTCAGTCTTACGAGTAAGCCGCGTTAAAGGGGCTACTATCTTTACAACTTGAACGAACCTCCGGTAGTGACCGGCCAATCCTACCTCTGGTAGTCGACCAAACCATGGTCATCAATTCATCAGTGGTCCTTTATCCAATCCTGTCAGGATCCTCCATGGGATCCTCCTCAACAACTATCCCTTCTAGGACAACATCCTCAACCGCTAAATCCTCAATATCAACATCGTCCGGTCCTGCATTAGGACACTCTATCGGATCCACAATCCGATCTCCAATTAGTAATAAAATATCATCGCGATGTTTCTCCTCAACCTCAGGGTTCGGAGTCCCGCTACCATATACGATAACGAACTACGCTCCTATCACGATATTTATAAGGGTTCCCATAAGGGTTTTAACCGTCAGTACTACGTTAGGTAGCCCGACTATGAACTTGGCAAGAGTTCTTATTATCTTAGTGAACTTATTATCTTAACGTCCCATCATCTCTGAGGTTTATAACGCTTAGCTCTGATACCATTTCTGTAACACCCCCAGATCCGGGGTCGGGGATCCGGGTCGTCACGAGTTCCATTTCCCTTAATAACACCCAATCTTAATAATTACTCAACTACTCTGTACTGTGACCCCACAATAAACACACACACCACACGTTATAGTCTCAGAGATGAACATCCAAAAATAACCAAAAGTCATTTTATTCCATAATTATCTGCCAATACACCTTAAAAGGTTTTCTGAATAAATTTACATTTCTTTGCCATTATTACAATTCATAAATATAAATAAATCTGGTCCATCAAAAGTTGAAAGCCTAGCCTATTGGTAGTTCCTACCTCAGCTACGGCGGCATCAATGCTTCTAGAAAACTGCGGAACGTCTCCTAATCGCTTGCGAATCGGGAGCTTGGTTCTGTTCATCTTTTCTATCTGTTGTTGTGTGATGAAAGAAGAAAGCAAGGGTGAGCAGCAAGCCCACCAAAATAATATGTATAATGATTAATAGTATATGAGTCTACTCATAATACTCATGAAAATCTTGGTCAAAAGAAATGAACCAAGTTTGATATCTTAATGCGATGAAGTCGCAAAATATTCAGTATATATACATATATACTTTTCAAAATAATGGAAGTCCTCTTCCATGCATAATATACACAAAGTCCCATTGTATAACTGTATAAAAAAAATCGTTGCAAGGTGATCTCATATATCTAACATTGTCTCAACGTTTTTCTGAAAATCTTTGTCATTCATAAGACAATTATTAATTAGATATAAGTTTAAAAGATGAAGTTACCAAATACTTCGCTACACTTATATCATTCCCAAATACTACTTGAACTACCACCGTTCAAGTTATAATCAATTTCAAAAGTTCATCCCACTGATGAGACCACAAGATAAGACTTGAATAGATTCAATCTTTGAAATATTATTGAATGAAAAAGTTATGAGATACTTTATTTAGTCCCGATATATATATATCCACATATATATATCCCTTTAAACATTTCCTGGAATCTCTATTATGCAAAGTATGAACAGAGTTTGAAACATCCAATGAATTTTGGAAAGGAAAAGAATTTTGGCATAAACCCGATATCTCGCTGATCAGGCAAAGATACCAATAAGTAACCTTTTCTACTGTAGATGGATGAATTCCTCACCGGTCATCACCCTGGCCGCATTAGGACCTCGCGCTAGACCGTACCCCGGCCCCTCACGCGTTGATGGACTGCCACCCAGCCACTTACACAATAATAGACCGTACCCCGGCCTGTCGCTTATGCCGACTCAATGAGATGGGCTTACTTCCCGAACGTTGGGCAAGTAATCAATTCATTTACCAAATCTGCAACCTCGTTGCGAATATAAAATACACCACAGAGCCGGATTCCCCAGGTTTTGAGCGAGTATTTAAATCCCCTTAAAAGGAAGATCTTAAATATAAAAAAAAGTTTTGGGATCCGCTCTGACTTTTAAAAATCATTTTGAAGACTCGAAAACACTTTAAAGAGTGTTTGGAGTAAGGCTGATTTAATGAAGTAAATCAGTCCCCAGAATATTTAGAAAATGACTGAATATTATTATTTAATATAATATTCCCATAAAGAATAATCTTTATAAAAATAATTGAAGTAGAAGTATTAAAACTTATACTTGAAATAACATTAAATAACCAAAGATATACTTATATGAAAGTATTATCTTTATTTGAATAATCGAAAATAAGTTTGATTATTGAACATTATTCTTTAATAAAATAAAGAATATATCTCAGCAAATAATCGGAGTCATAGATCCTCAAATGAATATTCAATAATATTCAATAAATAATATAAACTGAGTCATAAGCCCTCGAATGAATATTCACATATTATTCAATAAATAATATAAAAGGAGTCATAAGTCCTCGAATGAATATTCAAATATTATTCAATAAATAATATAAAAGGAGTCATAAGTCCTCGAATGAATATTCAAATATTATTCAATAAATAATATAAAAGGAGTCATAAGTCCTCGAATGAATATTCAAATAATATTCAATAAATAATATAAAGATGAAGTAATCGTATAAACCTTATTCGATTAATAGTTTGGAAAACTATAACCATATATATATATAAATATATATATATGTATATATATATCCATATCCATATAAAATCTACTCGGGATCCTCGACTCCCGGTTTTAGAAAATATTTTCACCTTTGGGTCCCTATACTAAGGGTATATGCAAGATACCGCTATCCTCTAGCATAGGTATTATGCAACTATAAGCATTGAAATCAACAGATAGATAATCAGATTACGAAACAGACATGCATATATACCATATTAGCATACTCCAATATATTGCAAAATTTGCTAATAACAATCATGCAATATCACAAGATAATGCATATACATATATTTACATCACAACAACAGTATAACGGGTAGAAAACTTGCCTGAGCGACTGGGGGTTACGAATGGCTCGGGACGAGTCTGGTAACCTATAAACAACAAGTAAGTTGGAATTAAACCAAAGTCACTTGTAAATCTATACTTTAACTAACTTAGACTCTAACGCTTGTTTTGCGCTAACTGATTCGCTTAAGTCACTCGGGTACCCTCGGCTCCACCATTTTTAATAATTTAACCTTTACGAGTTTTAAAGCGATTCCTTCTCGAGTGACTTACCAATTGCCTAAAACACTTACCATAAATGTTTCATGCATTAATTAACCCTTTTTGGTCTTTAACCTACATTTCAAAGTAAGGCGAGGGGAAAAGTTTCGTTCGCGAAACGCCGTTACTTGAAACGGTCGTTTCTCCTAAACCGTAAATCGGAATCGAACGAACTACATATCAAAACGAAGCTCGTAACATGAGCTATCTAAACATGGCAGTGGTCACAATATAGCAGGGGGTTCTCGGGTCCTAATTCTATACACAAAAACAGTCCAAAGAAAATCGGACGTTACGACGGCTATGTTTACGCGATTTCCAAATTTTAACCCATTCACAAACAACCCAAATCAACCTCAAATCCAACATACAACCAACCTCCATCCTTATCACATCATAACCACCCCAACCAATTCAATTTAATCTTTCATACTTATGCTTAAACTTAACTTTAATCATTCTTAAGTTCTTTTAAATCAAAACCACAATAATTACCATTCCATTCACTACCATACCAAATCTCAAACTCTAAATCATAACAACAAGATACAATATCAACCCACTACTCAAAATCATCCTATAATATATAGGAATCTAGGGTTAGGAGATGGTATACCTTCCTTGAAGTGGTGGGTGGAGCTAGGAAGCCTTAAGAAGCTTGGAGAAGTTTTAAGAAAGCTTGGATCTTCAAGAAAACAAGACAAACCTCAAGTTAAAAATCTTGAAAATACTATTCATTGTCTTCTTCATTGATTAAATGAAGAAGTTTGAGAAAGAATTAATGGCTTAAACTCATGATATAGCCATAACTAAGCATGAAGATGATTAGGGAATTTTCTTACCAATTTAGGAAGCTTTGATCTTTGATTTTGAAAAATCTATGCCTTGAAAATGCTAAAAAGCCGAGAGCAAGATGAACTCATGCCTTGGTTGTTTTTGATTTTTTGATGAAATGATTTTGCTAGCTTGGTTGGCTTGGTTTTTTTGTATTTGATTTAGCAAATTACTACCTTGCCCTTGAATTTGTGTGGTTCTTATTCAACCACACCTCCTTCCTTCCCATGTCATGCTTACCTCATCCTCATGATGTCATCCTTCCTTCCTTGTCTTCTTTCTATTGGTTGGATGACATCATTCCCATTAATCCCTTTGATTAACTTCCTAATCGTTTGCCTAATGACCGCTGATCTGTTATACGGTTCGCTTAACTTTCGTTCTCGTTTATCGTTTGAAGGATCATACCCGGGATCTTATTACTTAGGTTCCCTTAACCTTTCTCAATATATTATATTCCTTTTATGATCCTCTCCTATAATCCTTTAATTTAAATCCTTTTTATCCTGTTACCTTATACTCAATTCTCTCCGTATCTAGTGGATTTCCGGGAAAAATCAAAGTGTTCGGATTTGGATTCTGACGATCTTTACATACACTTATATTCCATATAAAGTACTAATAAAATCTCAGAATATCCATATCAGAACCCCTACATAGTGTGGCATGAAAAGTTTTCTCGTTCAGCAAAAACACTATTCATAAGGGTTTCAAAATTTCTCAAAATTTGGGGTTATTACACAGAGGACGGCTGGTAGTAGCCCAAGATGGACATTAGAAGTATGTTGATTTGACACGAAAGGACAAGGAATGGGAAGTAGGGGACCTAGTGTTATTATAGGTATTCCCTTGGAAGGGGTTAATGAGATTCGGAAAGAAAGGGAAGCTAAGTCCACCAATTGTTGGACCCTTGGATATATATAGACGTTTTGGGAAGTTAGCATATGAGCTAGCCCTACCCCCGAGCATGTAGCAAGTCATAACGTGTTCCACGTAACAATGTTAAGGAAGTATAATTCAGATGCCAAACAAATAGGGGCATATGAGCACATAGACACGCAACCCGACGTAACCTATATGGAGCAACCAGGAAGGGTTAGAGAGTGAAAAGGAACAAGTGCTTAGGAGAAGGGTTATTAAACTAGGCAGAGTTGGTGGTAGGACCACAATGTGGGAAAATTTACTCGAGAGTTAGAAAGTGCAATGCTAAGAGAGTATCCCTATTCATTTTCTATCTGATTCCGGGACGGAATCCTTTTAAGGAGGGGAGACTGTAATAACCCCAATTTTTGGAAATTTTTGAAACCCTTATGAATAGTGATTTTGCAGATTATGCTGAATGAGAAAACTTTTCATGCCACACTATGTAGGGGTTCTGGTATGGATATTCTGAGATTTTATTAGTACTCTATATGGTATATAAGTGTATGTAAAGATCGTCAGAATCCAATTCCGAACACTTTGATTTTTCCCGGAAATCCACTAGATACGAAAAGAATTGAGTATAAGGTAACAAGATAAGAAGGATTTAAATTAAAAGATTATAAGAGAGGATCATAAAAGGAATATAATATATTGAGAAAGGTTAAGGGAACCTAAGTAATAAGATCCCGGGTATGATCCCTCAAACGATAAACAAAAATGAAAGTTAAGCGAACCGTATAACAGATCAGCGGTCATTAGGCAAACAATTAGAAGCTAATCAAAGAGATTAGTGGGGATGATGTCATCCAACCAATAGAAAGAGGACAAAGGAGGGATGATGACATCACAAAGTGATGCAAGCATGATATAAGAAGGAAGGAAATGTGGTGGATTGTTAACCACACAAAACCAAGGTTAAATTGGTAATTAACCTAAAATAAAACAAATCTAATTTCATCCACCAAGCCAAACAAATCATTTCTCATCAAAACAAAATTTTATTCTTCATCACCAAGGCTTGCTCTCGGCTTTTTTCAACTTTAAAGGGAAGAATTTTCAAAACTCAATATCAAGGCTTCCTAAATTGGTAAGATAATTCCCTAGTCATCCTTATGCATAGTTATGGCTATCTTATGAGTTTAAGCCTTCAATTCTTTCTCAATATTCTTCAAGAAATCAATGAAGAAGACAATGAATAGTGATTTCAAAGTTTTTAACTTGATTTTTCTTGCTTTCCTTTAAGATCCAAGCATCCCTAAGACTTCTTAAGGCTTCCTAGCTACTCCCACCACTTCAAGGAAGGTATATCATCTCCAAACCCTAGCTTTAATTTGTATATTAGGTTGATTATGGTTGTGAGGGTAAAGAGTAGCTTGAAACTTGTTTGTTTAAGAGTTTGGGTTGGAATGGTGGTGATTGGTTTGTTGAAATCTTATGATTTGTTTAAAGAATGTAGTATAGTTTAAATTCAAGTTTTTGGATTAAGTAGATTGATTATAATGAGTTGATTTGGGGCTGTTGTAATATAGTTTAGATGGAGGTTTGATTGGGTTGTGAATTGGGGTTGAATTGTGATGGTTTTGGAATGGTTTAAATTTGGGAAATCGCGTAAACATAGTCGTCGTAATGTCCGATTTACTTTAGACTGCTTTTGTTCATAACATTAGGACCCGAGAATCCCCCTGCTAGATGTTTACCATTGCCATGTTTAGATAGCTCATGTTACGAGCTTCGTTTTGATATGTAGTTCGTTTGATTCCGATGTACGGTTCAGGAGAAACGACCGTTTTAAGTAACGGCGTTTCGCGAACGAAACTTTTCCCCTCGCCTTACTTTGAAACATAGGTTAAAGACCTTAAAGGACTAATTGAAGTATGAAACATTTATGTAAGGTGTAATAGGCAGTTGGTAAGATACCCGCGAAGGAATCGCCTTAAAACTCGTAATGGTTAAATTATTAAAAATGGTGGAGCCGAGGGTACTCGAGTGACTTAAGTAAATCGTTAAGCGCGAAAGCGAACTTTAGGACTCTAAATGGTTAAAGTCTAGTTTCTTAAGCGATCGGGGTTTAATTCCGACTTATGTTGTTGTTCATAGGTTATCGGACCCACTCTAAGCTTAAGTATATCCGGGAGCACTCAGGCAAGTTTTCTACCCGTTATACTGTTGTTGTGATGTATACACTTGTATATGCATTATCTTGTAATAGATGCATGATGGTTATATTAGCAAATTCTGGCAATATATTGTAGCATGTGATATGGTACATATGCATGCCTGTTTCGTATTCTTGCCATATATATCTGTTGGTTCAGTTGATAATACCTATGCTAGAGAATAGCGGTAATTTGCATATACCCTTAGTATAGGGACCCAAAGGTGAAAACATTTTCTAAAACCGGGAGTCGAGGATCCTGAGTAGATTTTATATATATATATATATATATATATATATATTTATATATATATGGTTATAGTTTTCAAAACTATTAATCGAATAAGGTTTATTCGATAGCTTTATTTTATTAATGAGTATTATCTTGAATATTCATTTGAGGATGTATGACTCCTTTATTTTATTTAATGAATATTATTTATAATATTCATTCGAGATATTATGAATCCGCTTATTATTTATTAATATTCTTTATTTTATTAAAGAATAATGTTCGATAATCAAACTTACTTTTGATATTCAAATAAAGATATTACTTTCGTATAAGTATATCTTTGATTATTTACTATTCATTTCAAGTATAAGTTTTACAACATCTACTTCAATTATTTTTATAAAGATTATTCTTTATGGGAATATTATTTAAATAATAACATTCAGATATTTCTTTATATTGAGACCGATTTACTTTATTAAATCAGCATTATTCCAAACACTCTTTAAAGTGTTTTAAAGTCTTTAAAATGATTTTCAAAAGTTAGAGCGGATCCCAAAACTCATTTTTATATTTAAGATCTTCCTTTTAAAAAAAGGGGATTTAAATACTCGCTCAAAACCGGAGGGATCCGGCTCTGTGGTGTATTTTATATTCGCAACAAGGTTGTTGTCTTGATAAAAGAGTTTTTGATTACTTACCCGACACTCGGGAAGTAAAATTCTTGGAACAAGTTAATCCATTAACAGGCATCGCCTGGGAAATATCGGTGAGTTTTCCTTTCCAACTAGATACGACTTCTTGGTGGAGCCGTATCAACAAGTTTCTACTTGGGGAAAGGGGGAACGAGCTTTACGTTTCAGAGTCATGGATTTCATCTGAACTAGGAGTGGCGTAAGTGGTCGAGTGGCGCCGGCCCATCCTTATTATATTGGCCCAAATGGCCTGGAAGTTCCGCTAAGGCGGTCCATTCCTTAGGAGTTCAGTGTTCGGTTGACAAGTAAATCCGACAGGTTCTCCTCTACATGTAGAAAATTGTGGGGTTGCACTACTACGACTGATCATCGTAAGTGGTCTTCCTGGCGCGGCAAACTCCCGTAATGAGTTCATCATCCAATTGGATATTTCTGTAACACTATCCAGGGCACTTCGATAGAAAGGCTACGGTTGGGCGATTGTTGAGTGTTGGCAGGGTCAAGTTTTCAAAATGATGTTTGCATCAAATGAAGTATCTCATAACTTCATTTTATTTTGATGATATTTTAAAGGTTGAATCTATTCAAGTATTATCTTGTAGTCTCATCTATGTGATGAACTTTTGAACTAATTATAACTTGAACGGTGGTAGTTCAAGTAGTATTTGGAAAAGATATAAGTATATTGGAGTATCTTGTAACTTCATCTTTTAAACTTATATCTAGTAAATGATGATCTTATGCATGACAAAGATTTTCAGAAAAACGTTGAGACAAGGTTAGATATATGAGATCACCTTGCAACGGTATTTTTATACAGTTATACACTGGAACTCTGTGTGTATTATGCATGGAAGAGGACTTTCAATATTTTGAAAAGTATATATGTAGATATATATACTGAATAATTTGCGACTTCATCGCATTAAGATATCAACTTGGTTCATTTCTTTTGACCAAGACTTTCATGAGTACTATGAGAAGGCTCATGTATTGTTAATCATATTATATATTATTTTGGTGGGCTTGCTGCTCACCCTTGCTTTCTTCTTTCATCACACAACATCAGATAGATTAGATGAACAGGACCAAGCTCCCAATTCGCAAGCGGATAGGAAATGTTCCGCAGCTTTCTGGAAGCGTTGAGGTCGTTGTAGCTGAGGTAGAAATTACCAATAGGCTAAGTTTTCAACTAATGATGTACCAGACTTATGTATATTATGAGTTGTAATAATGGCAGAAAAATGTAAATTTATTCAGAAACCTGTTTAAGGTGTATTGGCATGTAATTGTGGAATAAAACGACTTGTGATTATTTTTGGATGATCATCTCTGAGACTATAACTTGTGGTGTGTGTGTTTATTGTGGGGTCACAGTACAGAGTAGTTGATTAATTATTAAGATTGGGTGTTATTAAGGGAAATGGAACTCATGACAACCCGGATCCCCGACCCCGGATTTGGGGGTGTTACAGAATGGAAGAACAAATCACTAATTGAAGCTGCAAGAACAATGCTTGAAGAGTCAAAACTCCCAACATACTTTTGGGCTGAGGCTGTTAACTGTGCATGTTACACTCAGAATATTTCTCTAATTAATCAGGCAAAAGGCATGACTCCCTATCAATTGTTCAAGAGAAGAAAACCAACTTTAAACTTTCTGCATGTCTTTGGTTGCAAATGCTACATTCTAAGGAATCAACCTGATCACAAAGGGAAGTTTGATGCAAAGGCTGATGAAGGAATATTTTTTGGTTATTCTGCTGGAAAATCATATAGGGTCTACAATCTAAGAACCAACATTGTCATGGAATCGGTGCATGTTGTGTTTGATGATAAAAAGATTGATGGACTAACAGATGAGGGACATCATGAAGGACTTAAATTTGACAACATTGAGATATATTGTGATGATAGTGAAGATGAGAATGATGGAGAAGGCACCTCGAAAAGAATTCAAAATCTGCCTTTGGATAATGCACAGAATGCTGCATCCGTTGAAAGTCATAATTCAGCTTCCGTTGATAGAAGCAATGCAGCATCCGTTGAAAGACAAAGTGCATCATCCGTTGAAGTTCATAATGAAGCATCTGTTGATCACAGTCTGTCAACGGATAATCATTTCACTTCATCAGTTGATAGAACTCCCAATTCCTTTCAAAGGATCAGCAACTCAGGGGGAGTTTCAACCAATCAACATTCTATCTCACATCATGACAATACTGAGGCAACCTCATCTAGAGCTAATCTACCACCTCAAAGGAAATGGACCAAGAATCACCCTTTTGAACTGATCATTGGTGATGCTACATCTAAAGTGCAAACTAGAAGGGCTACTCAAGATGAATGTCTGTATAGTAGCTTTCTATCACAGGAGGAACCTAAGAGAGTGGAAGAAGCTCTATTGGATCCAGATTGGATTTTAGCAATGCAAGAGGAGCTAAACCAATTTGAAAGGAACAAATTATGGAAGCTGGTACCCAAGCCAAAGAACAAGAGTTCTATTGACACAAAATGGGTATTCAGAAACAAGATGGATGAAAATGGCATTGTCATAAGGAATAAAGCCAGATTGGTTGCTAAAGGCTACTCTCAACAAGAGGGAATAGATTTTGATGAGACATTTGCTCCAGTTTCCAGACTTGAAGCCATCAGAATCTTTCTAGCCTATACAGCCCAAGCCAACTTCAAGGTCTATCAAATGGATGTCAAGAGTGCATTTCTGAATGGGGAATTGGAGGAAGAAGTTTATGTAAGCCAACCTCCAGGATTTGAAGATCCAAATTTTCCAGACTATGTGTATTATCTGTTGAAAGCACTCTATGGACTAAAGCAAGCACCTAGAGCCTGGTATGAGACTTTGTCAAAATTTCTTCTAGATAATCACTTCACAAGAGGTACTGTTGACAAAACTCTTTTCTTTAGAAATATTAATGGCTCTACAATACTTGTTCAAATTTATGTAGATGATATTATATTTGGATCTACAGATGATAAGCTTTGTAAAAAGTTTGCTAAGTTAATGCAAAGTAAATATGAAATGAGCATGATGGGAGAGCTAACTTATTTTCTTGGTTTACAAGTTAAACAAGTTAGTGGTGGAATTTTTATTAGTCAAATTAAATATATTTATGATCTTTTAAAGAAGTTTGACTTAATGGATTGTTCATCTGCAAAAACTCCCATGGTCACTGCCACCAAGCTTGACTTAAACAAGGCTGAAAAGTCTGTAGACATTTCAAGTTATAGAGGCATGGTTGGCTCACTTTTATATTTAACTGCTAGTAGACCTGATATAATGTTTTCTACATGTCTCTGTGCTAGATTTCAAGCTGACCCTAAAGAGTCTCACTTAGTAGCTATTAAAAGGATTTTCAGATATCTCAAAGGGACTCCAAATCTAGGAATTTGGTACCCTAGAGAGTCTGGTTTTGATCTAATTGGCTACTCAGATGCAGATTATGCAGGTTGTAAAATAGACAGGAAAAGCACAACTGGCATCTGTCAATTTCTAGGGAATAAGCTTGTGTCATGGTTCAGCAAGAAGCAAAATTTTGTTTCAACATCAACAGCTGAAGCTGAGTACATTGCTGCTGGTAGTTGCTGTGCACAGATACTGTGGATGAGAAATCAACTATTTGACTATGGACTAACTGTTGACAAAATTCCCATATTCTGCGACAACACAAGTGCCATTGCCATTACTGAAAATCCAGTGCAGCACTCAAGAACCAAGCACATTGACATCAAGTACCACTTCATAAGGGAACATGTGATGAAAGGTACAGTGGAAATTCATTTTGTTCTAAGTGAAAAGCAGATTGCAGACATATTTACCAAGCCACTTGACGAATCAACATTCACAAGATTAGTAAGTGAGTTAGGTATGCTTAATTATTCATAAATTCATCTGCTTTGAAGCCTGAAATGAATTTGTGGAAAGAACAAAGTTGGCTTTAAGTAAAGATTATTCTATCAATGAAAGCCAAAATTGTTCTATCAACGGATGTTCATTATCCGTTGAAACACAAATACATTTCTGGTAATTTTATCCTTCAACGGATAAAACAGTGTTAACCTTCAACGGATAACTATTTACCTCATCCGTTGAAGTGTCACATCAGTTACTTTAAGTGAGTCACAGCCGTTGATTTGTTTACTGAACCGTTGATACATATATACACTGATGTATGTATTTGTATTAAAGGCAGTTTTCAGAATTTCTATAGTTTTCTTTATTTTCAAACGGTTGTAATTTATTTAAAAGTATCATTTAATCATTTTATTTATGTTTTAATTCGAGAAAGTATAAAAGCCCATTGAATTCTTATTTTCACTTTACGCTTTCTTGCAATTTTTACTCTCTTTCTCTCCCAAAACTCTCAATCTTTTCTCTGCAACCTCTACTCACAACAATGGCACCAGTAGTCAAGATTATGTCACAGTCTGGCTTTTTTATGAAAAGAACAATTTCGTAGCCTTGGTGGAAAAGAATGAAGCTCATTCAGATTATCACAAGATGATGGACTTCATCAAGAACTGCAAACTAAGCTATGCAATGCTGGAAGCCCCAACTATCTATTGTGAGGTAATTGAGGAGATTTGGACAACTGCAGAGTTCAACTCCACAGATATGACCATTGCTTTCTCTCTCAAAGGTAAGTATTATTGTATTAATTGTGATGATATACAGTCATGCTTTAAGTTACCTGAGAATAATGCCATGACACCACACACTGATAATGATGTATCTGCTATGTTAGATTCCATAGGCTATTCTTTTGATTCTGCTAGTTTAGGGAGCATTAGAAGAAAGGGCCTTAGGAAAGAATGGAGTTTTCTTGGAGATGCCTTTATCAAGGTTTTCTCTGGGAAGATTAGCAATTTTGATGCCATAACTTCATCTCTTGTTAATATGTTGTATATGCTAGTTTCTGATAGGTACTTTAATTTTAGCAACTATGTCATGCTAGAATTAGGTTCCAGGTTAGGTAACAAAGCTAATAGACCTCATAACATCTACTATGCTAGATTCTTTATGTTATTGGCTAACCATGTTGCTGAAGGTTTGGTCATAACTAATGAGAGCAATAAACTCAAATGTTGGGCACAAGAGAAAAGGGACCTTGCAGACCTTTTAAGAATTAACCTCAACAGCCAGGTGCCATTGGTATATTTACCAATAATGAATGCACCTCAGGTAAGTGAGGTAAACACTTCTACAACTCCTACATCTTCCACCCCCATTGTTTCTTTGTCTTCTAGTGTGGCAATGGAATCTGTGTCTTTGTCCCAACAGATTCCTACCAAAGCCACCAAAACTAAAATTCCAAGACACAAGTCAAAGAAAACCACCTCTGTTGTCTCTCAAAAGACAACAGTTGTAACAACTACCATAAACCCTGAAGGGAGTGAACAGGGTGTGAGTGGTGAGGGGAGGGGTGAACATCAAGAAACCCCCCAGGATAAGGTGGGAGAGGTGAGTGGTACCCTAGCCAGCCAAACCATAGTTTCTCAAAAGACTGTGGTGGTTCAAAAGGAGTCAAACACATCCCTAGTTGCATCCTCCCAAAAGGATGCAACTATTGAAAATAGTGCCCAACCAGGGACACAGAACAAAAGAGGAAGGGACACTAAAGCCACACATTCACCTGTCAAAGCTTTTTCAAGAAGAAAGAAGGCTAAAACCCTAGTTTCCACACAGGGGGCACACACTGCACAGATACATCCACCTGTATCTTTGCGTTCTCAAATTCAGCTTGATGTGGCTCCAGCAAATGTGGAGTCACAGCCCCATTCTCTCATAATAGACACACAACAATCACCAAATTCTCCATCACCATCTCTGGATGTGGATATGATATTCACATCAATTCCTGATTCTCCCTCTTTAAAACTCAGGGAGGAGCCCCACTCAAATCCTGGTGATCATCATCTGTTAGATGACTTGTTGGATCATCAACCAATTCTTTCAGACTTAGTTGAAGAATCTGTGTCACCTCACTTAAAATCAATTCACACAGATTCAACAATTATGTCACTTTCAATATCTACATATTTTCCTTCTTCAACGGATATCTTGTTGGATTTTTAAGCGCAGCGGGGCAAGGAAAAACACTTTTACACATATAAAATCCAAATAAAAGCATATAAATCGTGGTAAAAACATAGGGATCGAATCTAACCTTTAAAATAATTATCAGAGATCCTTAGCAGTTGCTCCTCAAGTGTGAAGCACTCCACCGGTATCCACCAAGAAAACGATGTTAAGGATGAGGAAGGAGGTGGAGAGAATTGGGTTTTCCAAACTTTTTGGGTTTTTGGGGTTCAAATGAAAATAGGGTTTATAATAGTGTATTTATAGGAAAAATTTTCAGCTGAAATTTTCCCATAAATATTATTATTATTATCCCATTTATTATTCTCATTAATAATTAAAACACCTTTTAATTATTAATCCTTTTTCTAAACACTTTAGAAATTATTCTCTCTCTTGATTTAATTTCCAAAAATTAAATCCTTTAATTAATAATATTAAGAACTTTTCTTAATTAATTTATAATCAATTAAATCTTATTTAATCAATTATTAAATTTGCCAATTAATTATTTATTTCATAAATAAATAATTATTAGCCATTATTAATTAATTCCTCCACCATTAAATCATTCTCTTTTTATGGTGTGACCCTGTAGGTTCAATATTAAGCCGGTAGTAGAAATAAATAATAATAAAACTATTTTATCATTATTTATATAAATTCTATAATTTATTAAATATGATTAATTAATTAATCACATTTATTCTACATCGTGAGGGATACTTCTCAGCATATCGCGACTATCCGGATAATATGAATTCACTGCTTAGAATACCAAGAACCTATTCAGTGAATAGTTACCGTACAATAAACTCCTTCTACCCTACAATGTCCCGATTAAATACAAGGCATGGATCTCGTTTCAAGCCTATCTAATTCAATCACTTGCTTACCATTTACTATGCGTAGTTCTATGCAAATTAGAAACTCCTTTCTAATTTCATTCACTCTGGCCAGAGATTCCTGAACTAGCATAAGTGGATCAGCCTTGAACATTCGCTTCCTTCACTGGAAGGGGTAGATCCTATATTGATCATACACTATCTTCGTGTACAAATTCCTATACCCATTAGAGCCCTAATAATTGTCCCTGGAGACTAAGAACTAAACCAAAGCATAGTTCAGTGTACACAAGATGACTATGATGACCTCAAGTCTAAGGATACTTGTACAACTATCACTATGTGAACAACTGCTGACGCGTGAGTGAACTCCATCAGTTGTTCAGCTGTGCGAGTCATGTTCAGTGAACTTATTCTATAATAAGCACCTACATACTAGCTATAGTGTCATCACACAAATGTCTATGAGAACAGACATCCTTCATAATGAAGCAAGCATAGTATGTACCGATCTCTGCGGATTATTAATTACCAGTTAGTAATCTTACGACCAGGAACTATTTAAGTTTAGAGTTATCATCTTTTAGGTCTCACTATTATGATCTCATCATAATCCATAAAAAGCTTTACTCTAAACTATGGTATATCTTATTTAAACACTTAAATAGATAGAGCCCGTAATAAAAACAAAACAAGTCTTTTATTAATATCAATGAAATCAAAACAGATTACACAGGAAGTTATTCCTAAATCCTAATACATGATTGGACTTAGGACATATTCCTTTCAATCTCCCACTTGTACTAAAGCCAATCACTCTGGTATCTAATACCCATCTAGTCTTTATGACGATCAAAGTGACTTTCAGAAAGTAGCTTTGTGAGTGGGTCTGCTATGTTATTATGTGTGTCAACTCTATTTCAATACAGTACAAGAAATGTTACCGCGCTCCCACTAACCCTTTTGTAGATGCATGGTTCATCTGCGTTTTTGATAAAATCAAACTCTTTGATTGTCTCATCAAAACGAATGTTCCATCTTTCGAGAAGCTTGCTTTAAACCACATATGGTTCGCAGCAGCTTACACACTAGGTTTTCATTTCTCTTGGAAAGAAAACCATCTGGCTATTTGCCAGATCTCATAGTCGTAGTAAGTAGCAATCGCAAGCAAAATCCTAACTGATTATAACAGGGCTACAGGTAAAAGGTTTCATCAAAGTCAATCCATTGCCTTTGTTTGAATTCTTTTGCCAAAAGCCTGGCCTTAAAGGTCTCCACCTGGCCATCTGCTCTAATCATTCTTACATATACCATATACATAAATTCCATTCCGGATTTCATGGCACTATGCCATTTCTCTGAGTCAACACTACTCATAGCCTCATTATAGGTCACAGGGTCGTCATCATCAATGATCGACAACTCATTGTCATTCTCAATGACAAGGCCATATTACCTCTCAGGTTGGCGAGACACTCTCCCTGACCTACTAATGGGTTGTTCCACAAAAGGTTGTTCAGTCAGAACAGGTGTTTCCACTTGATCCGTAGTAGTTTATGCTTCTTGAACTTCATCAAGTTCAATTTTGCTCCCACTGTTTCCTTCAAGGATAAACTCCTTTTCCAAGAAGGTAGCATGTCTGGAGACAAACACCCGATGATTGGTGTAAAAGTAATACCCTAAAATCTCTTTAGGATATCCCACAAAACTACATTTTACGGATCGATATTCCAGCTTATCTGGGTCAACTTTCTTGACATAAGCTGGACATCCCCAAATCTTAACGTGTTTAAGACTCGGTTTCCTTTCTTTCCATATCTCATATGGAGTTTGAGGAACAGATTTGGAAGGCACCTTATTCAGTAAATATGCTGAGGTTTCCAATGCATAACCCCATAGGAATACTGGAAGATTTGCATAGCTCATCATGGACCGAACTATGTCTAACAAAGTTCGATTTCTCCTTTCAGATACCAATCTGGAGGAGTCCACTGGGAGACTATACCATTTACTTTGAGATAATCTAGAAACACTCCATTAAAGTATTCACCACCTCGATCTAGTCGAAGAATTATAATACTATGTTTGGTTTGTTTCTCCACTTCATACTTATACTCTTTGAACTTTTCAAAGGCTTCAGACTTGTGTTTCATCAAACACATATCCGAATCTAGATCTATCATCTATGAAAGTAATGAAGTATGAAAATCCACCCATGGCTTGCGTAGACATTGGTCCACATACATCTGTGTGTACCATTCCTAGCAAATTTGCAGCCCTCTCTCCATGTCTACTAAATGGAGACTGTAGTGCCACAATGAAGTGAGATTTTCATCATCCCTTTTCTTTTATTAGTTTGTTCAATCTGAAGTAAATTATGTCACATTTATACAGACCATTATTTAAAGCACCACGTCCATAAAGAATATTATCTCTAAGAATAGAACATTCATTATTCTCAATAATAAATGAAAATCCAGCCAAGTCTAACATGGGAATAATATTCCTCGCAATCGAGGGAATAAAATAACAATTATTTAAAACAATAGTCTTGCCCATAGGCATATGTAAATGAAATGATTCTACATCTTCAGCAGCAACTCTTGCTCCATTTCCCATCAGTAGAATCACCTCCTCTTCCTCAAGAGTCCTACTTCTCCTTGGTCCCTGCAACAAATTGCAGATTTGAGAACCACAAGCGGTATCTAATACCCAAGTAGAAATTTGATTTAATGACATATTCACTTCTATCATGAACATACCTGAATCAGAAGCGGTAGTCTCACTACCCTTCTTCTTCTTCAATTCTGCAAGGTAAACCTTGCAGTTCCTCTTCCAGTGCCCTCACCTTGTTACAGTGAAAGCAAACATCTTTGCTCTTGGGGCTTCAGCTTTTGGTGGAACCGGCGTTTTCTCACCTACTTTCTTCTTCTTGGAAGAGTTCCTCTTCCTTTTCTTAGGATTGGAACCTTCATAAATTAGAAGAACAGAACTCTTCTTAGGGGGAAAATTCGATTCCGCAGTCTTCAACATGTTGTGGAGTTCAGGCAGGCTGACATCCAACTTATTCATGTGAAAGTTCACAACAAACTGCGAGAACGAACTCGGAAGCGATTGCAAGACTAAGTATTGGCTCAGCTCCCCATCCATGGCAAAACCAAGTTGTCCAAGACGTTCAATCAAATTGATCATCTTAAGTACATGGTCATTCACAGATGATCCCTCAGACATCCTACAACCGAACAACTCCTACGATATCTCATATCGAGCTGTCCTCCCTGCCACATCATACAACTCTTGTAGATGCATTAGGATAGTGTGAGCATCCATATGCTCATGTTGCTTCTGTAGCTCAATGTTCATGGAAGCTAGCATGATGCATTGAGCAACATTTGCATCATTTATCCACTTACGATACACAACATGTTCATCATTATGTGCATCACTAGCAGGTTCAGTAGGCTTAGGTGAGTCAATCACGTATTCCAGCTTCTCAATCCTGAGAACAATTCTCAAGTTTCGAAGCCAGTCAGCATAATTAGGACCAGTCAATTTGTGAGCATCTAGTATGCTCCTGAGTGATAGTGCAGAAGACATAACGTACAAAGTAAATCTGTAAATGATAAACACATAACAACACTTAGCAAATATTCGATTTCATTTCAAAATACTATATGAATCGGGTCTTTATTCATAAGTGGCTCCCACTAGTTTACCTAATTTATTCAACCCCCTACGTGAAAAATTAAGCATTCATAATGCTAGTGGGAATAGGGATCCTACATTCCATTACACAACCTCGGCTGTAGCACGAACCGCCATGTAATGTTCAATAGGCAGACAACTCTTGTCAATTACATCTTATGTTATTCCCTAATCAAACTTTAGCCTCTTGAATAATTGAGTCTCGGCTGTGGCACGACAAACTCAATATTCTAAGTCAAGTCTAACCCAACATTCCGTACAGTTGAATCAGTCCCCAAAGGCCCACGGCTGTGGCACGTACCGACCTTTAGATTCTTATTCAATGTACACATCTCTATGTAATAGACAAGTATTTCTTATTTCGAAATCAAAGCCCTCGGCTGTAGCACGAACCGATAATGATTCAAAAATAAGACCTATTTTCTATCAGGTTGGAAGGCTATGACCGACACAAGCCCGTTGTATCATTGGCCAATTACTACTTGATATTATTTAATTTTAGAGGGATTATATTACGTTACAATCATAATCATATTATAAAGAGATTCTTCCTTTTAAATTAAATATTTCAAATCAATAATCAATAATCAGATTATTCCCAGATTGGGTGGAGCATTGTCAAGAGGCGTCACTTAATAACCCTTTCTTACAGATAGAAATCTGTTATTGACAGAATCATCCTTTCTCTCATATCGAAAATTCATATTCAATTATGTGTTTCATAAACACAAGAATCTCATGATTGTATTCATAATATTGTTATTAAGGTTATGAAATAATTTCACTATACTAGGTTGTCTAACAAACGCCTTATGTTCATTTAAGTTCACCTAAATCTATCATCGCATGATAAACTAAGAATATATCACATATATCAACATGAATAAACATCAAGGTAGGCATTTTATATCATCTAGCACATTAGTCTAAGCATTATACATCTCTATGAATCACATGAAGCATTTAAAAGCAGTTAAAACAGTTAAAAACAACTTTAAAACACTTTCGGAAATATAAACAGTTCAAAACTTTTATATAAACTAAAATTGATCACTCCATTAGATCCGTCTCGGAAAAACGAATCCAACGGTATAATGCACGCCCAAAACGGAGTTACGAAACTCCCAGAAAATCAATTTTAATATGGACAGTCGGGCTGTAACGCATTACAAGAACGCGTTGCAAGACCTGTAACGCATTCTGGTGATGCGTTACAACCCTTTTAACCAATTAAAAGGTGTAACGCATTCCGTGAATGCGCCACAGGGTGTAACGCATTCCCAGAATGCGCGACACCTTTTTTTTTTCTTTCTCGCAGCAGCCGCCGCCTTTTTCCTCGGAAAACGAGCCTGACAGTTCTGCCGTTTTCTCTTTTCTGTTTCTTTGTCTGTGCTACCATCACACCACAGCAGATACAGATATATACATACATACAATTCATATATATATAATTATTTAATTATGAATTTAATTGTAAGAACTTCAAAAATTCATAATAAAAAATCTATACATCATAAAATTATGAAAGAAATACTCAGACGATCTACAACACTTGTAGAACCCAGATCAACATTCAAAATTATTCTGAGAAACGATTTCTCATCAGACAAAATTAATCCATGATATAACTTGTAAAAATCATAATTAATTCATACAAGCACATAAAATTCTGAAATTTTTACCACAGATCTATATGCATACAACCTATGCTCTGATACCATTGTTGGATTTTTAAGCGCTGCGGGGCAAGGGAAAACACTTTTACACATATAAAATCCAAATAAAAGCATATAAATCGTGGTAAAAACATAGGGATCGAATCTAACCTTTAAAATAATTCGGAGACAACGATCAGAGATCCTTAGCAGTTGCTCCTCAAGTGTGAAGCACTCCACCGGTATCCACCAAGAAAACGATGTTAAGGAGGAGGAAGGAGGTGGAGAGAATTGGGTTTTCCAAACTTTTTGGGTTTTTGGGGTTCAAATGAAAATAGGGTTTATAATAGTGTATTTATAGGTAAAATTTTCAGCTGAAATTTTCCCATAAATATTATTATTATTATCCCATTTATTATTCTCATTAATAATTAAAACACCTTTTAATTATTAATCCTTTTTCTAAACACTTTAGAAATTATTCTCTCTCTTGATTTAATTTCCCAAAATTAAATCCTTTAATTAATAATATTAAGAACTTTTCTTAATTAATTTATAATCAATTAAATCTCATTTAATCAATTATTAAATTTGCCAATTAATTATTTATTTTATAAATACATAATTATTAGCCATTATTAATTAATTCCTCCACCATTAAATCATTCTCTTTTTATGGTGTGACCCTGTAGGTTCAATATTAAGCCGGTAGTAGAAATAAATAATAATAAAACTATTTTATCATTATTTATATAAATTCTGTAATTTATTAAATATGATTAATTAATTAATCACATTTATTCTACATCGTGAGGGATACTTCTCAGCATATCGCGACTATCCGGATAATATGAATTCACTGCTTAGAATACCAAGAACCTATTCAGTGAATAGTTACCGTACAATAAAATCCTTCTACCCTATAATGTCCCGATTAAATACAAGGCATGGATCTCGTATCAAGCCTATCTAATTCAATCACTTTCTTACCATTTACTATGCGTAGTTTTATGCAAATTAGAAACTCATTTCTAATTTCATTCACTCTGGCCAGATATTCCTGAACTAGCATAAGTGGATCAGCCTTGAACATTCGCTTCCTTCACTGGAAGGGGTAGATCCTATATTGATCATACACTATCTTCGTGTACAAATTCCTATACCCAGTAGAGCCCTAATAATTGTCCCTGGAGACTAAGAACTAAACCAAAGCATAGTTCAGTGTACACAAGATGACTATGATGACCTCAAGTCTAAGGATACTTGTACAACTATTACTATGTGAACAACTGGTGACACGTGAGTAAACTCCATCAGTTGTTCAGCTGTGCGAGTCATGTTCAGTGAACTTATTCTATAATAAGCACCTACATACTAGCTATAATGTCACCACACAAATGTCTATGAGAACAGACATCCTTCATAATGAAGCAAGCATAGTATGTACTGATCTCTGCGGATTATTAATTACCAGTTAGTAATCCTACGACCAGGAACTATTTAAGTTTAGAGTTATCATCTTTTAGGTCTCACTATTATGATCTCATCATAATCCATAAAAAGCTTTACTCTAAACTATGGTATATCTTATTTAAACACTTAAATAGATAGAGCCCGTAATAAAAACAAAACAAGTCTTTTATTAATATCAATGAAATCAAAACAGCTTACACAGGAAGTTATTCCTAAATCCTAATACATGATTGGACTTAGGACATATTCCTTTCATATCTCTCATCCGTTGACAATTGGTTGTTCTTCGACGGATAAGCTTAACAGCAGTTATCCGTTGATATCATCAGTTTCCACTTCAACGGATACTCCCTATCCGTTGATGGTCTCTACACATATAACTGATTCAATTCCAAGTGTAGAAGACATGGTTACTGTACAATCACTTCTAGGATTGAGGGAAGGGAGTGATAATTTGAGTGAGAGGCTGGGTTGCTCCCAGGCAAAAGGAGAGGTTGAGAGTCAAAATATGCATGCTATTTCTTCCAGCATGGCAAAAATAAGTGAGGGGAGTGCCACCTTAGTAGGTGAGGGTGAGGGTGTGAGGGTGTGTGTGAGCCAGGGGGAGCCCCTGATGCAAGAATATAGAGAAAATGAGAGAAAAGCAGGTACAGAAGCTATAAGGGTGGATCCAGCCATTGCTAGTGAGTCAATGATTGTGGATGATGCTGAAAAGGAAAGACAATTTCAGAAACATTACAAAGCTGAAATTGATAACATTTCCTTGGATGATGACACTTTTACTCATCATGTTTCAGCCTATCAACTGTTGGCTGCTCAGGGCAATGTGGAGGCAGAGCAGACTTTGAACATTGTGCCTTCTCAAGCTGGTGAGCCATCTGAAGAGTTTGAAGTAAATTCTAATGATGATGACTCTATTTCTCTGGATGGGAGCATGAACTTAGGGGGAGATGCAGGCCCAAGTTCTGTTCCGGATTTACCTGAATGGGCATGGACAAAGAAATCTACACCAGGACAGTTTGGTGTAGCTTTGGTCAAGCAAGTAATGGCTATTCAAAAGGCCCTTCAGGAGACTACAGATGTTGGTACAAAGGCTATTCTTCAAGCTCATCTAGACTCTCTGCATCTCTTGCAGTTGCAGCATATCAGACAGAATTTAAGTGTGGATGAACTCAAAAAGGATATTGTTGATCTGAAATCCTACAATTCTGAGAAGTTGGATTCAGTTATGCCTTATGGTACTATGCAAGATTTGTTGCTGAGATTGAGGAGAGAATCTGATGCTGACAAGAGGCTGGCCAAGTTGGAAGACAGAGTTCAAATCATTGAAGACTCTGTGGTCATCATTCTTCAAAATCAACAATCTCAGACAAATCTACTATTGCAGCTGGAAAAAGCACAAGGCTTGACCTCTGTCTATGATGATAACAAAAAGGGGGAGAATAAAAGGGAAGGGGAAGGATAGCCATCAACAACAGTTCAAATATCTAAAGTGCTAGTTCCTGCCATCACCACTTCTCCAACTTTTCAAATCAAAGGAAAGCTTGATGGAATTGATATAATCCAGATAGCAGCAGCTGAGATGAAAGTCAAAGAGCAAAGGAAGAAAATTGATGAAAGGATGCAACAAATCTTTGGTTCTACAACTTCTAAATTCTGTGAAGCATAGCACAAAGGTGGAGCCAATCATTATGGAGCTCAAGCCAGTAAGGAGGAATAAGGTTGGAGAGACTTCTTCCAAGAATCTGAAACCTATGGTTCTCAAGCCCAACAACAGATCCAATAAGGACTCTACAAAGAACCCTCTAAGCCTTGCTTAGTTGAAAGAAGTGGACTTTTCTCTTCCAAAGCCTGATGAAGACAAGGTTTTGGGTGGTAATATCATGAAGCACAAGGAGACCAAGGATGTGGTTAAAAGGATGAACATGGCCATTATCTTTATAGAGGGAAAGAGTATCTGTGTGATACAAGGACATCCCAAATTCTCAATAGCCAAGAGGGAAGAAGCCAAAAGGTTAAAGGAAGAAGCTAAAAAGCTAAAGGTTGACAAAAGAGCACAAGCAAAGCTTGAAAACAGCTAAAGTCAAGTCAAGCTAAAGAAAAGAAAGAAATTGAAGACAAGAGTGAAGATGTAGGTATGGGGGACATGGTTAGTGATGATGTGGAGGAAAGAAGTAAGGAAAGAAAGGAATGGCAGAAAGGGAACAGAAAGAAGGCCAATGCAAAAAGGAAGATGGTAGATGAAACAGAAGAAACCCAATCAAAATCCAAACCACTACCTTCTATTCCTGAACCCATTGTGCCTAACCCCTTCATAAACATCCATGGTGAAACAATCACTCCTAAGGAGGAACCAATTGATTGGGACACCATCAAATTGCCCACCTTCTTAACCACTTCTCCACCATCAAAGAAACAGAAAAGGAAAATCAAATCAACACCTCCTCTAACCTCAATCAAATTCACTCAGAAGCCTAAGCCTAAGCCAAAAGCCTCAAAGGATGATTATGTTCACATTTGTGACATAAAGGAATTTTCAAACATTGAACTCTATCTGGATGAGCTGGAGGAAGTAAGGGGAAAAGATGCCTACAGACAGCTTCCAGAAAGACTAGTGTTCAAATATAAAGGAAGTGGGGAAAGGACTTGGCCTCTCTACAGGATTCTGAATGAAGGTTATTCTACCTTGGTTAGAGTCTACTCAGCCATAAAAAGGGATTCTGGCTTTACCAGGACTGCCAAAACTGAGATTCTCAACAAGATTGCCAGCATAAGGAAAACTTGGTAGGAGCCCAATGCCTTGCCTAGAACATTACTCATCCAAGAGAGAGGAATTACAATTCATAAATCACCTCATTGGTTGATGGAGTTCAGAGACAATAAAGGAGTCAGAAGATTTTTTCAGACTTGAAGATCAGCTCAAGATTGCCAGTAATGAAACTCTCAAGGATATGCAATCTAAGTTGGACATCAATGAAGAAGATGAAGCTGAATTCTACAGACAACTCCAACTCCAAATAGAGGAGAATGACAGGAGGCTAGGGAAGAAAATAATGGATCAAAGGAAAAGAAATTAATATACTCAGGCTAAAGGAGTACCCTTGGAAATAATGTAATTCTTCAATTCTATCTCAGTATACACACTTTTGTAGCACTTTTGAATTTCTACTTTATTTCAGTTCATATGTTTGTTAAGTGTTTTGTTATCATCAAGTTAAACCCAAATTTATGACTACAGTTCTAGTAGACATAAATAGGGGGAGATTGTTAGGAATATGTGTATTAGTTTGATGATAATTTAAACAAAACACTTAAGTAGAAATCTAGTGTTTGTAGCCTCAACGGATAAGACCATTTTGGCTATCCGTTAAAGGAGTAGCTTTACTTAGAAATAAGTTTAATATTATAGCACATTTCATTCTCTGTATTTAAGTTGTAATTCTTAAATGTTGTGGGAAATTATCAGTCATGTTGACTACTAGTGGATATGCAAATAGGAGGGCTAATTGTAAATATTTCATGCCTTGTAATTTTGTATAAGTGAAGTAGTATCAACTGATATTAAAGGCCTTCAACGGATGAGAAACAAAGCTTCAACGGATGTCTCTAAAGCTTCAACGGATAACATCCATCAACGGATGAGTGCTTCAACGGATAAAGCTTCAACTGTTAATGCATCAACGGATAAAGCTTCAACGGATAAAGCTTCAACGGATAAAGCATCAACGGATGAAAGCTTCAACGGATGCTTAGTTCAATAGCAGTTGATAGTGACAATTCATAAGCTGACAGAGGCACATGGGTTGACAGAGACAAACTGGAATGTGGCAGCCTCTAGGAGGAATCAAGAAAATGTAGCATTTCCACTCTGGTGCAAACAAGGAAGTATTCAAAGATTCATAGCTAAACCTAAATTGCATTGGATAGAGAAATGAAGAAGAAACATGTGAAGAATCTTTTAATTGTATTTTACAGTTTTGTCTTCACTTGTAAACTTGGTGATATATAAACCAAGTAGCAGCTAGTAATTAGATGGTGAATTTTCCAGAGCTGTTTAGAAAAATCGAGAGAGAAAATCATCTAGTTTGTACTAGGACGCAGCTGTGATTTAATTCTTTGAATCACAGATTTTCTGAAATAACACATCTCTGGTGGAACAACAAATCCACCAGAAAAGTTTTTAAGTCTGTTGTGTTCTTTACATTTGTGTTTGAATATATATCTGTCTGCATTAGCTGAAAGCAATTCACACACACTTGTTCATCAAAACACAATAGCACAGAAATTGCTCAAAACTTGAAAAAGTTTTGAGATTTACATTTAACCCCCCTTCTGTAAATCTCATTGTTAGTTCACTGGGAATAACACCTTTGTATAGATTCTGTAGTAGCATATAAGTCATGTTGACTTTAACTAGATATGCAGAATAGGTTGATTAATTGTACATAGATGATGTCTTGTAATTCTGCATAAATGAATTGAAGTCAAGTGCCAAAATAGCTACCGACGGATGATTAACAAAGCCATCGACGGATGATCAAATGGCTATCAATGGATGTTTTTATATAGCAGTCGATGGATGATCAATGAAGCCATCAACGGATGATCATAAAGTCGACGGATGATCATGTACTCAACGGATAAAGAATTCAAACATCAGTTGACAGTGACAACTGGTCACATGCGTCGGGATGTATGCAAATGGAATGAGGAAGCCTATTAACTGGGTAATAGAGAACAAAGTAACAAAGCATTAGACCCGATAGTTTTTATAATGATTCTATCTTTTGACTTTATAATCTTTGTATTATATAAACTAAGAAGTAGCAAATAGAAATTAAGATCTGAGATACAAAAAGTGAGAACCATTTGTAAGCAGAATTATTAGCATTTCTCTGTATTCTCAATAGTTCAAATTTGTAAGCAGCTGTGAGCATTCTTACACACAGAATTCTCTCGATATAATATATATCTCTGGTGGAATTGTTTAAATCCACCAGAAAGTTTTTAAAGACTCTTGTTTTTAATTACTTATGTTTTGATTCACTTAAGTTTTTATTCCGCATTGTGCTAATCAAAACACTTATGTTTGTATTCGAGTTTGAACATTTTTATTTTAAGAAAAAGGTTCAAGAATTCCATTCAACCCCCCTTCTGTAATTCTTGCTATATTGTTAAGGGACTAACAGATGCAGTTTCATTCTTCTTGTGCAAGAAATACATCCAAGTGTATCTTGTGAACTCATCCACTATAACCATAGCATATTTCTTCTTTACAATGGACATGACATTGACTGGACCAAATAGATCAACATGCAGTAAGTACCTTTGCTCTTGAATGAAGATTTTCTTTGTTTTGCCTTTTGACATTAGTCACAAAGACCATCAGAAGCAAATACTAATTTTGGCAGTCCTCTCACAAGATCTTACTTTACTAGCTCATTTATGTTGTTGAAATTTAAATGAGAGAGTCTCTTGTGTCAATTCCAGCTTTCTTCAATTGATGCTCTGCTTAACAGACAGATTGCAGAACTATCATAATTTATTGAAAGTCTGGCTTCATATATGTTACCATGCCTGTAACCTTTCAGAACCACTTTGCCTGTAGAATTGCTTACAACTTTACAATGTTCTTCAAAGAAATCCACATGATAACCTCTGTCATAGATTTGACTCACACTTAGCAGATTGTGTTTAAGTCATGAGACAAGAGCTACTGATTCAATTATGACATTCCCAAGATTGATATTGCCATATCCCAGAGTCTTTCCCATGTTTCCATCTCCATAAGAAACTCCTGGGCCAGCTTTCTCCACAAAGTCTAATAGCAGGGCTTTATTTCCAGCCATATGTCCTGAACATCCACTGTCCAGAACTAGGATGTTTTTCATGTTGCCCTGCAATTACAAAGACCACTATTGGTTAGTTTTAAGGACCCAGACTTGCTTGGATTCTTTGGCCTTTTAAGTTTGTTAGCATTTGCAACGGATTTAGTTTCAGAGTTTATGCTAACATGCTTTTTATCAAACTTTATATCAGACTTTGCATCAGAATTTACACCATAAGGAATTACACTAACTTTCTTTAAAGAAGGTTTTATTTGATAATAATCATTGTACAAACTATGATGTTCCTTACAAGTATAAATAGAATGCCATAAACTACCACAATGAAAATAAGGATTTTGTGGTTTAAACCTAACAGACTGACTCTAAACTCCTGATCTAGGAGGTAAAGAGTTAATATCTTTATTTTTCCTGCAAAAAGAAGCAAGATGGTTAGATTTTCCATAATTATAGCATTTCTTTCTAGGAGCATTAGGAACAGGCATATAATTATTGCTTTTATTCACACCTTCCTTTCTATTCCTAGTTTTCCTAGCTTCCTTTACCTTGTTCATATTTTTAATCTCTTTCAGCTTATACTTAAGTTGCTTCTTTGTCATTAAGCCAATGTTTACTACAGCTGGTTTATCCTGTTTTAATTTGTCAGAAGTTGACTTTTCTTTGACTTCTGTTTTAGAGTCTTTCATCTTTTCAGATTTTGACTTGTCTGAATTTGACACAAACTTGACAGGATTAACTTTAGGCTTTTCAGCTTTCTTGGTAAAGTTTGGTTTAGATGACACAATTTCCTTTTTCTTCTTTATCATCTAGGTAACCTAGTCCTTATTTCCTATTTCCATTTTCTAAGATTTTCTAAGTTGTTCTTCCAGAGTTAGTCCAAGTTTTATTTATCTCCTTTTCCTTTTCTAGTTCAGATTTAAGAGAGTATTCAGTTTTAGAAGTTCATCTTTAACATACAAAGCCTCATCTTTTTCTTTCTGAGTTTGATGAAATATAACTAACTCTTTTTCTAAGTAGTCATTTCTGTTTCTAAGAGCAAAACTTTCAGATTTTAATCTTTCATTTTCTAAAGTCTGATCTCTAAAACTAATGAACATGGTTTTAAGATATAATCTTAGCTCAGAAATATCATCAGTATGAAAAGAAAGAGTTGAATAAGGTACCTTCAATTCAGCAGTTCCAGAACTGCTATCAGTATTTGCCATCAAAGCATAGTTCACCTCTTCTTCAGAATCTGAAGTGTCTGCCTAGTTTTTCTTCTTTGTGATAAGTGTCTGGCCTTTATCACCTTTTCCTTTCTTGCAGTTAGGAGAGATGTGGCCTCTTTCACCACAATTGTAGCATTTGACATTTGAGTTGTCTCCTCTGTCGGACTTTCCTCTTTTGCCTTCAGTCTTTCTGAACCCTTTCTTTTCAGAACTTCCACCTTTCCTGGAAAACTTCTTACCCTTTCTAAATTTCTTGTGGGCTATCTTTGTGATACCCTTCATCATAAGAGCACACAGTTGTATCATCTCTGCATCAACATCCGCTTCAGATAAATTTTCAAATTTTGAATCATCATCATCAGAATATGATGACTCTGAATCAGACTGTATGATGAGAGCCTTTCCTTTTCCCCTCTTTGAGACAACCACTTCAGGAGATTCCTCCTCAGCTTTAAGTGCAACTGTCTTTGACTTTCTTCCATGCCTTTTGATCCTTTGATCCATCTCAAGTTCATGAGTCTTGAGCATACCATAAATTTCATCAAGAGTAGTTTCAGCAAGGTCATAGTTGTCTCTTATGGTAGTAGACTTCAAATCCCAATTTTCAGGAAGAGCTAAAAGGAATTTTAGATTTGAATCTTCAAGATCATATTCCTTGTCCACCAGTGACAGATCATTCAAGAGTTTGGCAAACCTGTCATATAAATCAGTTAATGATTCATCAGCTTTTGAGTCAAAGTGCTCATACTCTTGTGTGAGTATAATCTTCATGTTCTTTTTTTTGATGGCTTCAGTTCCCTGGCATCTTGTCTCCAAAGCATCCCATATTTCCTTTACAGTCTTGCATCCAATTACCCTGTTTGACATGACATTGTCAATTGTACTATGAAGTAAATGCCTTACCCTTGCATCCTTGGCAATAGATGAGATGTCTTCAGGTGTGTAATCACCTTTCTCCTTTGGTATGGACTTTACTGGTTGATCAACAACTGCAACAGAAAGCTTGGTAGGCTTATATGGTCCATCATTAATTCTATCAAGGTATTCTGGATCTGTGGCTTCCAGAAACATAGTCATTTTTACCTTCCATATAGGATACTCAGATGCACTTAGTATGGGAACCCTAATACTTTCATATCGACTGTGGGTTTGATTGTTTTGAATATCTTGAGTTTTGGTGGCCTTAGGTGGAGTTTGTGTTTCGTCAGACATGATTGTAAACTGGATCTCACTGTTTGTATATCAATAGAGAAGCTCTGATACCACTTGTTAGGTCACACAACACTATAGAAGGGGGTTGAATATAGTGTTTGTACAATCAAATCGATTTAGAACACAAAGTATGTAACAGTAATCAAGTTTATTCAATATAATAAGCTTTGTTACAAAGTAGGTTAAATTACTCTCTCAATGATGAACAATATCACTAAGAGCTGTTGGGGTTGCAATGAATAATATTCTCGTGAATGATAACACTTATAGTGTAAACCCTAAGTTGTGTTTATATAGTACACAGTTACAAGATATCTTCTAATTGATATGAAATATATCTCTTCCTAAAATATATCAATCAGATATTATCTTCTACAAGTCTTCTAGTTGTCCAACTCCTACAGCATATCTTCTTTTGTTTTAGTCCACATCCTCTCCTAGAAATCAGCCGCACTTTACTTCTGAAACATATTCTTCCTTAAGTTCTGATATCACAAGTTCTGATAGCTTAAGCTCTGATATCTTCATGTCTTCAGTAAATCCTGATTTCCAGTAAGTCCTGATAAGTCCTAATATTAAGTTTTGAAACTAAACAAATCAGATTAGACATGACACACAAATATATCTAACACTCTTCATCTTTTAGCCTCTAAGACTTGTTCTTTCTTTCGGGTGAACTTCTTCGTTCCGCGTTGTCTGATGCGCGATTGAAGGCACCTTTCAAGTTTCTTCTGAGGCGGGTGTGATCCCTAGTAGAGCTATTATTCGGCCAATCTCTTAGGGCCAGCAGAATATCTTTTGCATCCCTAACAGGTGATACTTTTTGTCGGCGACGCTAATCATCACGTTTGGCACTTTCATCAAGGGATCGATGTCGATCCTCACCAAAAGCGGTGACAGTATCCAGATGAACTCGATTTTCTTCTTTGTCTACCACAACACGAGTGACGGTTGATTTTAGGTGTTACGACGTTTCTCCAATAATGAGGTCAAACATGGTAGATTAAATTATAATAAAAATCTTCCTTTTACTGCAAATAATTCCCAAAGACGGTACCAAATATTGCAACCAAATTTCGTCAAGGACGTGGTGACAATATAAAGATTTGTGGATGGGTTTTTGTATAGAGATGTAAGAAGAATTTGAGTGCAATGTATGATTTTTATGATTCTTTATATGTTCTTGAGAGAGCAACGTAGTGTAAATTTTTGTTCTCCCCTCTCAAGATGCATACGTACCCTTATAGGGATCAAGTCTACATAGTTATTTATGTTTGTGAATCCTCTCATGATAGAGTTTCAAAGCAACACTATTTATGTCATTTAGGAACAAGTCTTCGACCAGTGTTTAGTCATCATACGTATCATTATCCTATTATTAATGGAATGCTTGAGTAGCAAAATACGTGAGTTTTATACATCGCCACAACTCATATAATTATCTTATGTTCACTCATGTTGATTCGATATGCAGTCGAAGTGATCTTTATAGATATTTGGACTTAGGCCCAATAAGTGTTGTTTCATACACAACATTTTAGTATTCACATGATTAGACTCAGGCCAAGCAAGTGCTGCTTCGTATACAATACTTTAGTTTTCACCTTATTGTCGGGCCCAATAAGTGATACTTCGCACACAATACTTTAATGTTGACCTAATTATACTTAGGCTCAATAAGTGATATTTCGTAATCAACGTTTAGTGTTCACCTAATTAGACTCATGCCCAATAAATACTGCTTCGTACGCAACACTTTAGTGTCCCCCTGATATGACTCAGAATGCTTCATACACAACACTTTAGTGTTCACCTGATTAGACTCGAACCCAATAAGTGTTGTGTACGAAACAACACTTTCTTCTTGTTCAACACATTATGCTAAATTGTACTGAACCATGTCTTATCACTTTGAGCTTAGTAAGTGATGCGTATCATCACTTAAGTTAAAAAGTGATGTGTATTAATATCTTGAGCTTAGTAAATAATGACCCCTTTACACTTAGCAAGTGAAGTGTATCATAACTTGTAGCTTAGAAATTGGTGGGTATAAAGACGTTGATGTTTCTGGTACCAACACGGTTAATTACTAAATTTGTCATATCAAAACTAAAGATTCTATGACTCTCCTCTACATTACATTTTTAAAGTTGGAAGATGACGATTGTATATAGTAGCAGCTGTAGTTCATTTTATAAATCCCTTGTTTGCTCTTTGTGATCTTTACCAATCTAATTCTTCATATACAAGACACAATGATAATATTTACTATTCGAGTAGGCTGAAGCAAAATCAAAAGTGAAAAGACCACTAAGATTCGCAAAAAGTGTAATGGTCAGTTTTTGAAGTTTTATGAATCTTACAATTTTATTTTCCCAAATGCAGATCAGCTAGTTGTTATATAATTTTTGTACCTGATGCACATGGTCCTTCTTATGGGCGGTGGCTAGTACAACCTATCCAATCTGCGATTATATAATCACATACCAACGATAAAATTATTGTTGGACTACAAACGACTTGTTCATCGACATTCGACAGAGAATATAATTACCTAGCTGAGTTATAACTGTAGTTTCCATATCTAAACTATATATTTCATGTCTCTCCTCTGCATTACATTCTCCACAGATGGGAAGATCATGAGTGTCTTTACTTACAGCTGTTTCGCCCATTTTGTACACCCATTACTATCACTTATTATTTACATAATGTCAAATGCACATGCATTCTATATCAACTAGATGTTGAGTATATCCAAACTAACCATTAACTTAACAATAGTTCTGAATACATGCGCTCTCACACACACATCATAAGATCAGCCCTCATTAAGTTTAAATTACAATAAAGGTGCGCAAATGCAATAATTAATCCAAAAGTAACATTTATTTGATGTGTGCTGCATAATACATGTTCTTGATCATGATCATTTGATTTTTATTTAGCTCGCGTATAAGAAACTTATTTAGGAGCATTACATAACGTACATAGTTTAACACAGGTGCACACAGACACATAACGTATTGTGTATGATGCTTGTTTATAGACCAGTTACATCTGTAGTATCTGGGGGTTACATTGAAACGGAGGACTTCTTTAGCAGGCTAGAACTAACGTAAGAGGCGCGTTATAGACTTATAGTATATTGGGATAAAGATGAACTTGCAGTAGATCAGGATCCCAATCAATATATGTTGCTATAGAATATATGTCATTATTGAAGGGGCAGACAAGACATAAAATGTTCCAAAATATTTGAAAAAGATCATTCACTTGGTGCTACACTCTAAGGCAATCTCTCCTTTGTAATATATGTGCCCAAAAAACCTAGTGATTGATTCTCACCAATCAGCTAGATAAAAAAAGGTATGTGAGAAAAGGGCACATATATAAAAAGTAGATGATATCAGAAGAGGTAAGCACTGTCTTTCGATCAATTCCAAAACCCGGAGAGGGAAGCTTGAGGAGCTGATTGAGAACGAGTATACTGCTGAAGAAAGATTAACGCCAAGAAAAAAGAGACCTAGTAATATTAGTATTGGTCATATATAGTGTAGTTTTAGTACTTAATCATCTCCTTGGAAGTACCAACACACAAGCATGGTAGCACAGCGTCGAAGAATGTAAATCCGGGCACGTTGCTGTTTAACAAGAGAGGCACACTTTCTTGAGAATCCATGACCCTTTTTCTTGCTATGTTGTTGCTTCATTATAATCTCAGCCATTGTCAACGTTGGTATGTAAAATATTGAAGTGATATACCAGGATTGGAGAATGATCAACCAGTCGCGGAAAAAGTAAATGTTTGTATACAGAGAGGATGTAAATGAAATGGGAAAAAAAGCCTCACCAGAGTGGAGCTGGACCCTGAGGAAGAAAGGAAGAGATGTGATGCTATTTATACACAACAACTTACAATTATTTAACCAGATGAGAGATGGAGATGGAGGGGTTGGTACGTTCCGAGCTAGCGCTTGACTACTTGGTTTGTTTAATCAAGTGAACATGGTCAGCCTTGGTAACTGAGATACCAAGTGATTTTGCGTGGAAATATATATGGCTTTCTAGGATCTCTGTTCCTGGCTTTTTCTTGAGGAGCTGAACGTGCCTTCGAATTTTATCAGATCCATCACAGCTACTTATTTATTTACTGATTTTAGTTTTAGTTGTAACAGGATTCAAAATGTCCGTATATCAAGTCCTTACATATACCGCTGCTCTTTATGTTCTTTTTGGGGTTAAATATCGATATGGTTACTTAACTCAAGCCCATGTATCAAAAAACACACTATAGTTATAGGGGCCTCACTTACATCACTCTAGTTAACGATAATGAAAGTCCCGTTAGTCAGGGCCGTTGACCTGACGGGAATCGTTTAATTTTTAACGGAATGCACATCAGTTCAGACGTGGCACCATGTGGTATATTACGTGGCGTACAACTAAGCTGATTTAAATTATAACACGGGTAAAACTTAAAAAACGGTTTAATATATTCACATCGGGACATTTGGAGCAAATTAGGGTTTCAGAGGCGATTTGGGCGAAAAACCCCTAAAAGGCGAAATCGTTCAATTGATTGGGAGATTTACATTGTGAAGAGTACTTTTGTTTGTCTTCAATTAGAGGTATATTCGAAAAAACCATCTATTATTGAGAAGAAAAAGTGTCGATTTTGTGTGTATGTATGTTGATATGTTTAGAGTAATGTAATTTATATTTTTTGTATGTATTTACAGCATGCCTACTACTGTGTACCTTCACCATCACAGTGATTTTACACCACCTCCTAATATTAAGTATGTTGGTGGACGAACAGAGGTTATAAAAGATTTTGATTGTGATACTATGTCATTTCGTGATCTTGAAGAATTTGCTGAAAAATATTCATATGATGTTAATGCTTTGGTCTATTTCAAGTGTGATGGTCTTCATTTGAAAAAATGGTACTAGGTTGGTTTATGATGATAAATTTGTTCTTGATTTGATAGAAATACATAATCCTTATGATAGAATAGACTTGTATGTAGATCATTTTGATCTTGATGAATTAATTGATGTACCAAACACTCCAAAATAAAATCCAAGTAAGACTAGCCCCCCTTAGATACAATGTTAGAAATTGAAACAGTTAGGGGAAATAATCAGAGTGAGCCAGATAATGAGAGTGATGGTGTCTACTTCAGTGATGATTCAGAGGACCCTGATCATCCAGACTTTAAAAACATGGGTGACAGTGAAGATTCTGAAGAAGAAAGCTTAGTTCCTGATGATTGTGTGAGTGATGAGGAAAAACAAGTTATAAAGTAAAATGCTAAGAAATTTAAGGATGGTATGTATAATTTTATGAATATACCCACCAAGTCCCCTAGTGAGGAGTCTGAGTTTGATTCTCAAATTATGAGGTCTCTCTCTTCTTCAAGTGAGGATGAGAATACTAAGATTGGTTATGTACGTCCACCTATCCAAAAAGAAGGAAAAAATTGAGAAGCAAAAGAAGTATTGGTGGTGTTCCAAGATGGGAGGTTGGTCAAAAATTTGTTAACATGGCAGAGTTTAGGGACCAAGTGAGAACATATGGAGTTAGTGAAAGAAGAGTTGTGCGGTTTATAACTAATGATGCACGTAGGTGTCAAGTAAGTTGTGAGGCTAAGTGCCCTTTCTACATATGGTGTAGCAGGGACAAAGATGGTCATGCTTGCACAATCAAAACACTGGTGGACAGTGGACACACACTTGTGCACTAAGCCATACAATAACAAAATGGCAAATGTTCAGTACTTAGTGGAGGTATTTGGGGACAGAATTAGGAAGAATCCACAATGGAGCTGCAAGGAGATGGCAGAAACTATCAAGAATGAAGTGGAGATTGAGGTCCCTAGAATTAAGATTCTCGGGTTAAGGAAAGCTGCACTTGAAGGAGTTGCAGAGAATCTTAAGCAGCATTACTCTAGGGTTAGGGACTTTGGCCATGAGGTTTTGCTAAGTAACCCCAAAAACACTGTGAAGATTTCAACTACAAGGTTTAATCCAGATGACCCTGTCAAATTTAAGAGAATATATGTGTTATTTTGCATTGAAGATTGGATGGAATGAAGGGTGTAGACCAGTTATTGGTTTAGATGGTTGTTTCCTCAAAACAGTCACTGGTGGGCAGCTACTAGCAGCTGTAAGGAGAGATGGGAACAATCAAATATTCCCAATATGTTATGCTGTTGTAGAATCAGAAAATACAGATTCATGGAGATGGTTCATTGGTTTGATGAGTGATGACTTAGACTTGAATGAGGGGAGGGGCTTGACTGTTATCAGTGACAGCAAAAAGGGCTTAAAATATTGTGAAGGAGCTTCTACCTAGGGTAGAACACGGATTTTGCACAAGGCATTTGTGTTCCAATTTCACAAAAAGGTAAAACTCACCATTTTTTGATTTTTATGTTTCTATTTTGTGATATTTTGTATAACTGACCATTTGATATTTTGTGTAGGTTCCCTAGCTCTTTGTTGAAGAGGATTTTTTGGAATATTGATTGGGCTGCACACAAGGTGGTATATACCATATCAATGAAAGAATTGGAGAAGCACTCAAAGGCTGCTTATGCACATTTATCTAAATTGGATCCAAAAAAGTGGTGTACGGCATTTTTTTTTCACCCATTCCTTGGTTGATAACACAGACAACAACATGTCAGAGTTTCAATTTATGGATAATCAATGAAAGGTAAAATGAAATTTAATATGTATTTCATGCATTCTATAATGTATTTTACCATCTGTTTCATGCATTTTATTATGTATTTCATGCATTCTATAATGTCTTTTATTATGTATAATAAATTGTAGGTTTATGCCATTGTTAACTATGTTGTAGAAAATACACTATAAGTTGATGACAAGAATAAGGCAAAAAAAGGATGACATGATGAAATCTGACCTTCAGATTTGTCCTAAAATTAAAAAATATTTGGACATCTTGATCACTGAGTCAAGGAAGTGGTCTGCTGCATGGGATGGACATAAAAAAATTCAAGTTAAGTTAGGCACAAGATCAGTGACAGTGGACCTGGATGCAAGAAGCTCTGATTGTAGGATGTTTGATTTAACTGGCATTCCTTGCCATCATGCCATTGCAGCAATTCATTTAAGGAGGTACCAACCTGTTGACTATGTTTCAGAGTACTATAAAAGGGAAAAATATTTGGCAACATATCAATACTCACTTGAAGCTATGAAGGGGGAGGAATACTGGGACTTTCATGCTATTGAGGAGTTGTTGCCTCCAGACATACCTAAAAAGCTTAGAGGAAGGCCTAAGAAGTTGAGAAGGAGAGAGGCATGGGAAAGAGGGTCAAGGAGTCAAGCAACACCATCTCAAGGTGTTATCTTACAAAGGTTTTCCAACAAAAGGGTGATGCATTGCAGCAACTGCAGACAAGAAGGCCATAGAGTGTCAAAATGCTCAGGGAAAGATGAAGCTAAGGACACAGCTGGAAATAATGAAACTATAGAAAATGAAAAGTAAAATTCTGCTAGTAAAAGGAAGACACAAACACTACTCCAAAGAAGAAAGCATCCAAGGAACTAAAGAGACAGAAACTCACTGTGAGAAGGCTAGTGAAAGGGATTAAAATCAATGAACCACAAACACAATCTTCACAAACTGGGAAGAGCAAGGTCAAGAAAGCATCTTATACTGGTAAAGGCAAGGCACTAGCACCAGAATCTGAATCAAAAAATGAATCAGATCACAGTGAGAATGAGGTGTGGAGACTATTTGAAGATAATTATTTTGGGCATGAAGATGAATAAGGGAAACAATTGGTAGAAGAGAAAGAGACAGATGAACCATTGGTAGCAGATGAACTAAAAGATGATGAGTCATTAGCATTTTTCAAAAAAGTTCCAAGAAAGAAAATGTCATTGGTGAAGGGACAAAATGCAGATGAATGGAAGAAAAGTGGCAAAGACTATGTAGGTTTTAGTGACAAACTAAGGGGGCCTGTAGGCACTAAGGCTGTTTTCATGCCTACACGAGGCCTAATTCCTTTCAATCCTCCAAGGGGCACACCGCCAGCAACAACTCCCCTAGTCAGACTTGGAACCAGCAACAACTCAGCCAGAAATGCACAGCAAAGCAGCAGCAGTAGCACTAGAATGATGATGGGGAATCCTCCAACTCAGCAAAACCCTCCACCACCTCCTCCTCCTCCCAGCAACAGGTATGGACTCAGATTGAGTACTGAGCTCAAAAGGTTCAGAAGATCCAATTAACCTAGCAGACTGAATTATCTATCTAATGATTATGAAGTATCCATTTTCAGACTTCTAAATATGTAATGTTAAGTTCCTCATTCCAAGACTTATGTATTTTGGTTTTTGGTATTGTAAGACTTATCTATTTACCATCTGATTGTAAGACAGGGTATCACTTTTGGTATTTGGTATTGATGGTTAAATGCAGTTAATGAATTTATTTTCATAACCATTAATTTTTTAGTAAACATTATACTTTGGTTATTTATGCAAAGACCAAAATTAGGTCTACATGACCTTTTCATTCATTACAAAATATACCATACATTGAGTGTTACCAGCCACTACTAAATACCATTCACTACTACTACCTACCATGGCACATCAACAATTACTACACTACAACTACATCAGCATTAACACAAATGCAACCCCTATCACAGCTAAGACAATGCAGATCTTCAATTATTTTTTCGGGTTTGATTTGTCAGCCTCCAACTGAATTCTTGCATCAATTAACAGCCTCCTTTCCTCCTTCAAAATCTTTCCTTTTTCAACACTTTCTGCTAGATTATCTTCAACAAGTTTCAACTTCTCCTCTAGATAGATTCTCCTGTGATTTAAGTGAGTAATCATTTCCATTGACCTGGGACAAAAATCTTCTTCAAACCAATGAAAGAAATGGCATCCTTCTCCTGCCTACATTTCCAAAAAACAAATTGCTTTTTACAAGTACATAAATCTTAAGTTAAAAAAAAATAAACAATTACCTTAGGAATTGCATAAGTGTAAAAACGTCTTCCCGGATTTTTTAAGGTCCATGATACACGGATTCTAGCTCGTCTCCCACATAAGCACATTTGGTGCTCTTCCTTTTTCACCAAAGATGAACTACCGCTGCTTCTTCCCATGGGGCTTCTGTGTGTCGACATGTTACCTTCAATTTTGTGCAATGAATTAAAGTATTAAACTGATATATGATGGACTTAGATTTCTACTAATTTAAGTTGATGAACCCTAATTTATACATGCATACAGAGGTTGTATATCTTATATAGTCGTTATACAAAGGTTACATATCCACGTAGCAAAAATCGGACCATTATGTTCACTCTGTCCAACTACTCACTGCCACGTAATATTCCCGTCAGGTCAACGACTCTAACTAACGGGACTTCCATTATCGTCAACTAGAGTGATGCAAGTGAGGTCCCGATAACTACTGTGTGTTTTTTGATATATGGGTTTGAGTTAAGTGTCCATATCGATATTTAATCTGTTCTTTTTGTTGCTAGAGAGTAGTTTAGACACAGTTTTGCATATAAGATCAAAAATTTATCTCGTATTACCGAGGAGTCTGGATCCTTTGTCCCCTCCCGTGTTCCTAATATATCTCATCTCTTACTATTGGCATATTAGGATACACGGAAGGGGAGAGAAGATCCAGACTCATTAGGTATCCGTTAGGTTACAAGTCAAGAGAATGGAACTATGATTGTTAGAGTACTGATACGTGTATACAATCATCAAATATTAATAAACCGATACAAGAACTGTAAATCGCCTCGATTTTTCAATTTCTTATAGCATGTTGATGGGGGGAAGATAATTAAAAATAGGTATAGATAAGTGGAAATAGAAAAAGGATGGAATGAAAAGGGGAGAAGTGCTGAAGCAGGACAAGGCAATGGGAATGGGTTATGGGAACACCATGTCGGCTAAGCGCTAATCTCAATTTCTCATTTTTCTTTCTTAAATCACATCCTGTGGATGCTCCAACACACACACACGCACTATACTCTATCAATTATCAATTACTTTACTAAGAACAAAATTATATGCATATCATGTTTACTATTAGCAATAAAAAATGTTAGCATCTGTTTTTGGCACTTTGAACGTGTCGCGTAATAGTAAAAGAAAATGTCATTAACAAAGACAGTGTAATCTGGTGGAACAGATAGATGGAAGTTGGAACAGGGGATCTGTATATATGTGATGATCTCTGGAAATTGGGTAGAATCTTAAATGTGTTAAGATGCTAAAGCTGATTTAACAAATATCGATAATGCACTACTCTTTGCCTGTTTTGTAATTGTTGTATGTTAACTTGAACCGGTAAATCTGGAATTGGAGGATATCATGAGCCTGGAAGTGAGTAGATGGGATTTGTTATTCATGAGTTTGAGATGCATGTGAATATGGAGATACGGCATCATCCTGTTCCAATCTTTTTCTTTTGTTGTAATCAAATCAGTTTTACTTGGCTGAGTAAGTATCTTGTCTGTCCGGAAGCAGTAGTCAGAGACAAACACAATCGTCGTAGATTCGCTGTTCAACTTCAATCTCTCTAACATCCTACGGCTACATGTGGAATATGTCAAGGGGAAAAAACAAGTGTTATACAGCTGGTACTACAGGAGAAGTCGTTTATCGAATAGAGGTTTCTTTAATAGTAATACTCTTAATCTTGATTATCATATTAGCTTAACTGTTAAGAGCTGTTTTCTTATTCCCACAAAGAGTGAAAATACAAAACGACCATCTCAAGACAATAGTAAAAAATTTATTTAATATTTTATATGTCTTAGGCATATAATGTGTGTGGAGAGAGTATTTGAAGATTTGTTGTATTCATACGACTTGTCGCAACGAGAGGAGTGCATGAGACACGCATTGCAAAGCTGAAAGTTCCCTGTAACCGTAAGTAGCAGAACAAAAGAGGAATCACGGGCATAGTGTTGATAAGTAGTATATTAATAGGAAATGAACTTAGCTCAAACACTTGTTTGTTTCCCTTGCTATAATAATATTCAGTTCATGGCGCAGTTTGCACGATATGCGAGTTTAATAAATATCATACTCCTCGTAATAGTGAAGTTAAAGCAATGACAATGGTGCTAATGAATACATCCCGAGGCGTAGGAACACTGAATCAATCAAGTGATATAAAATAATAATACACAAAGCCATTAAATATCCAGCAACACGTACTGGTGTACTCCAATGTACCAAGGCAGAGCCTTGCTACGAACATTCCTTTCGTTGCCTAAATTACGCCTTCTAATACAATGTATTTGTTCCCGTGCTAATCAAAGTGTTTGCAAGTACTAGATGACATTAACTAACTTCAAATTCTGCTTAAAATCACTCTCAACTTTTAGCAGAAGCAAGTGATAAGTATCAAGTACATGGGGGCAGCTGCAGTTGTGCTCGCACTTCTCTATCCAATTCTGCCTCTAAACTCTCCACTTATATTTGTTTTTTATAATTTAACCTTACTAATACTAAATACAAATCTGAAATCAAGCTGTCAACTACAAGTACCAAATTACAAAATACACTTTCGTAGTTTGATATAACCGCTCTCATCTACTATCTAATAATTTGGAGCTACTGTCTATATATGTTCGTATATTAGTTTTATGCACATCCTTTGTGAAAAGTAGTTCTTACAACTTCAATTTCAGTCATTCTTTCATTTCTTTCATTCCTGTCCCAATCTCTCCAATCATAAGGAATATCTGATCTTTGTCCTAAAACAAAATTACCAGAAAAGTATGGCATAAAAAAGTTATGAAAATAAAGACTACATTATAAAAATAAAGACATTCGTACAAGCATCCAATATGAAAATTACAGCTAGAATTTAGTAGATTAAGTTTAAACTTCCATCCCAATTGCTCCAGCTGATTCTCACAACATGATCATTGTGAATATTTCTAAGAAGAATTTCCCAAGAGCTACATTGGCAGGAAAAAATATATAAATCAAAGGTGTCCGGTGCAAATGTATGATGTGCGAGACCAAAGAGAGATTAACAATCTTCCAAGGTTATCCACCACAAGAAGAAAGCACTTCAGAAGGGGTACAGCAAAGTAATCCCTCAATTGTACACCATGTACTTGGGGGTGGCACTAAACTTCTGATACCCCTTGATGACTTTGTTCACAGCATCAAGGAAATCCTTTTCTGTTACAGTTTTCCTTCTTGCTCGAATAGCATACATTCCAGCCTCTGTGCATACACTTCTTATATCCGCTCCTAAACAAAAAGGTGTATTATTTACATGACAAAATACATGTGCATAGAAAAGAGGAAGGCGCCCAGCTGGCTCTTATAAATATTTAAGAGAAAATTTGGAAAACTTTAATATAATAAGAGCAGCACAATAATGTGAACAGATACTCATTTGTAAGGTTATAAGCCATATTTGTCAAAAAAAAAAAAAAGAGCAGCACAATACAACACTGTGAAAGTTTTCCTAGATTAACAAACAGTAATGACATACAGACACTTCTAACGGCAAACCCTGAAAGTCAGCTACCAATCCCCCAGTCACTTTAAACTTAGTCTGCTGTCAAAATCATATTAACAATAATGGTCAGGCAAGGTCAAAAAATAAATATTCCTAGAGCGAGCAGCCTCGATTTAAATAACCTTTCAATATAAACTATGCAAGCCAACCCTTTCATACTTCTGTTCTAACTCTTGGTTTTTACTTTAGGTTGAATTCAGGTTTATCCTAGAAAGGCTCCATCTCTGGGGGAAATTTTTTTGGTGTACATATAGAAGCTTGTTCTGGGAAACTGACTTTGTTATTGCATCTCGTCAATGTATAATTATGACATGCCACTCAAGGCCATGTCTATCTCAAATGGGTCCATCGTTTGTAGAATTTTTTCTATATATATTAAAGCTTGGTCACAATGACTCTATACTGTATCCATCTTATAGTTTTTTAACGTGTAATTATAGATAGATATAGTTTTTGAAAAGCCCAACTTTTTTTGCAAATTATTCATATTTTCAGCAGAAATTAAAACATAGCAAGTAAAAGCTTATGTACGAAGTCATACCTGTCGAATTTGGACAGAGACGAGCTAGGAGTTCAAATCGAATGTCCCTTTCACAGTTCATAGTACGTGTATGGATCTTAAATATCTGTGTCCTACTTTCTAGATCAGGTAGGCCAAACTCAACTTTACGATCTAACCTCCCAGGACGAAGCAACGCTGGATCAAGTGTGTCAGGCCTGGAAAAAACAAATGATTATATGGTTGGCAAGTTACAATTGTAGATAAACCAGTTCAGGAATCCAGAAAGACATGTTTAGAGCAAGTCCAACAATGTCTTAGTTGGTTCTTTATAAACATTATAAAATAAATGAATCTTAGTGATTTAAGACACTAATTTATATTTTTTTCAACTCCAACAATAATCCTTATACTCATTCCTTATTATTATCATAATAATAAATTTGGAAAGAGATGAACATAAAGTGGAAGAAAGAGAGAGAAAATAAGTCAAATCAAGAGAGAGAAATTATTTTATATTGATAGAAATAAATTAATGGATGGCTAGTAGTTCCTTATTAATAAGGCATGAGAAGCATGTCTTGGTGATTTAAGGAATTACTAAGACACTCTTGGAGCATCATTTTGTGACATATTTCTTTTATTAAAAGTTGGGACGTCATTTAGAGAGCCTGCTGGACTTGCTCTAATCGACATCCTAACTACACACTACAAAAAAAAAAAAAACTAAACCACTATGCTGAGATCAACTGTTTCTGTTTTATCTTAATCTATTTCTTTACTTTATTTTACATTCAATTCATTCTACTGAATATTCTCTTTGTGTCTACATTCTATATTCTACATTCTGCTTATTTTCAATTCCTTTTTATCTATCAATCTTTACAGCCTAAAAACTCAAACAGTAACCTATATTAACTAGCCCTTGAAAATTTAAGTTTATCGCGAGAGCGACTGAAAGTGGAAATACGAACACAACGAATATAAATTTAATGAGTTTAATGTTGAAGACGTTACTGTCAAATTCGGTACTTTTAAAAAAAAAAAATCTTTTTAGCAATTTTTTTATTGCTTTAGTTAAGACCAACCGAGTTTAAAAAAATGCACGGGGTCCACCCTTGTGCGCACTATTCATTGGCTATATACAAAAAGATGTGATCTTAACCTGTTTGTCGCCATCAGAACTTTAATATTTCCTCGTGCATCAAATCCATCAAGCTGATTTACGATCTCAAGCATCGTTCGCTGGACCTCATTATCTCCACCCACACCATCGTCAAATCGTGCACCTCCAATTGCATCTATCTCATCAAAAAACACTATGCAAGCCTTCTTTGAACGTGCCATCTGCCACAAAAAATGCATTAGTTGTATTCTAAATAACAATATGTATGAAAGATTTTGAAAATATCTTGTAACCTGAAACAGTTCGCGAACCATGCGAGCACCCTCACCAACATACTTCTGAACGAGCTCACTTCCAATTACACGAATAAAGCACGCATCAGTTCTATTGGCCACAGCTCTAGCTAAAAGTGTTTTACCCGTTCCAGGAGGACCATAACAGAGAACTCCCTTTGGAGGGTCAATTCCAAGCTTAACAAACTTCTCAGGATGAAGCATAGGTAACTCAACAACCTACAATTGAACAAGAGGTAACAAAAATAGGTACAAATCAACTTTGTTAATTAAAATTTACATGAATGTAATACGTAACTGATATTAATTTTTGACATGGAAAAAGATATTATCATAAACCTCTCGCATTTTCTCAATCTGTTCCTTGCATCCACCTACATCGTTATATGTAACATCAGGCTTCTCCTCAACAGTCATCATAGTGACACTTGGATCAATTTTTGGAGGCAAGGGGATCTGAATTTGATATTTGTTGCGATCAACACTGAAAAAGGAATGTACATTGAGTTACTAACGCTATAACAGAACCTTAGAACTATGCTTCAAATCCATGAGCCATTCTAACTTCTGATGACAATTTGACCTTTTTAAAGTATCTTCATTTGACTTTACAGTGCTGTGCAAATAGTCAGTATATACATTAAAGTTTGCTATTGCGAGGTTTAATATGCAAGCGTATTAAACAAGGTTATCACGGCGCCAAGTCGACCCTCGACGCCTGAGTACCTTCGTAAAGACTAGTCGATAAGTCGCTCGACTAGTCGTAAAAAGTCGACAAAATGTTCATTATACATATAATTACTTGATTTAATTTATAATATAATTGAACATGATAGTTTTATAATTAAAATCAAAAGTAATAGAATAGTAAGTTCAAAATATGCACGGTACACCATAATTATTGTTATGAAGACCCCAAGTCAGGTTACAAGACTCTTGGGCAACCTTCACGTCAACTAGTCGACGACAAGTCGGGCTTCGAGACTCTCGGCCCATGAGTACCTTCGCGTCGACTAGTCATCGACTAGTCGTCTTCGTGATAACAATGGTATTAAATCAACTTTAATTTGAAAAACATCAAACTGAGTTTCCAACCCATATGGTTAATCTACTTTGGAATTTGGATAAGACACCAAACGCTAACAAATCATCAAATATATAATACAGGGATAAATTTATTATTGCAACTTAGTTCTTAAACATATAAACACAAATAGACTACATTTTTTGGTTAATAATCATAAAGTATTGCGTATGCTATCAAGTGCATCTTAAGAGACTAATGTCATGAATGCCATTGGAGAAGAATAATTATAATTCAGGTTAGTAGGCCCTCTACTGAACTATCAGCACTAAAATAGTAGTAGGATTCTTGTTTAGTCCTCAGATATCCAAAGATCGTGAAACAAGCGCAAACATACACAGAGCAAGAGAATTGATTAATAAACTGCTTTAGTCTATGACATTCTAGGACCTAGGTGATAAGGTGAACCCAATTCCATATTATTCCAATATGTTACCTGCTTGCTTCTTAGACAGGAGTGTTCCAAAATGCACATCAGTAGCATTTTTATGGTCTCAGTTAAGCTTTAGCTGCTCTGAACTCAGCACAATATCAGCATTATGTTGCAGTTGGCTGTCAGTTACTAAAACATGCCAGCCATGGCTCAACTACTAAGAATAGTATATGTTTTAATGCCACAGATTTTAATCACAAGAAACACCATTATTTCCAATGACGATAGATATCATATTATTATTCCACTCCAATACATACGAAATTGTACTACGCTATACAACATAACACTGAAATCCACCATGCAATGTCTGAGTGACAGAACATCCAAAAAATTAAATATTTGGTAGATGGAGCAAGTACCCAACACGCATGCCCTCTTCAATATCAGTTGGTGAAACTTTGTCTCCCAATCCGACAACAAACTGCAATCATAAAGAATTGAAAGTCAAAAGACAAAGCATTGATGGACTAACAAATAGAGTTCTATTAGATATGTAACACTCTTTATAGAGAGAGCTAGTACTAAAATGAAACATATTCATGCCCTTGGCAATATCAAAGTTTCACAAAGATAGCAGGGTGTAAAAGACAAAAGACGAATCAGTGTAAGAAATATTTGGGGAATCACCAAAGTATTATAAGTAAACATAAAAGATAACAAAATCAAACACAGGGTTCTAAACAAATAGCATCATTCACTAGCTCAATGACCATAATGCACTGAAGAAAAACACTTCATTTAAATGAAAAAGATGCTGATATAGCTCCAAGGTTGAGGCACACTGATATGAACGGTTGATACTAGCTTTGCCTAGCCTAATCAACAATCCGCCAATCGGGTCAGATTCGGTCAGGTTTCAGGGCCGTGCTTCATATTGATCCCTTTCCTGTCTCTCTAAAGACAATTACACATTTGATGCTAATAAAATCTAATTTATCTTTAAGATATATCTTATCCGACAAGTACATATATTTCATGATTGAGGCATTAATTTTCAATATTCCAAAGTAGCTTCAACCATATAAAAAAAAATTGTGCTTATAAAACCACGTCCCACCTGTAACCCTATCCCACGGGAAACTCCATTCCAACTTGCAAAAAAATTGAAGGAGCAAATGTTATTTGGAAAATGGGTTTTGAAACATTTTATTAGCTGGAGTAGATGATTACTCCTACCATCTTAATTCAGCTGCGCATCTTCTCTTTTCAATCTGACCCAAAATAAATGATCTTTTCAACATGTACTGTCAACTTGGAGTGATTATTTATATCACCAATGTAGAAGATATAAAACCTTCCACCAAGCCCAAATACCATTATTTATCTACGTGGTACACCAATAGCTACCAGATAGGAACAACTAGTCATAGTCAATTTACGTTATAAATGGTGCATGTCTGCCTAACACGTATATATGTTAATGCTTACGAGTTCACTACTCAATTGTCGTTAACTGAAAAAGAAAAGAAAAATATACAAAATAAACTGATAAAGACAAAAACTTGCCTTTGCAATTTGCTTAACGTTTATAACATATTTTGCATCTTCCGTGTTTGGGTTGATTATCTTTGTGCATCTTGCCACCTGCATGCAAAAATTAAACACCGCAATAAGAAAACAATATCTTTGTTTGAATCAAACAGAGCAAGGAAGAAACAATACCTGAAGTGGTTGCTCTTCCTGCATCATTTGCTTATCAGAAACAAGATCCCATTGGCTTGGTGCAGCCAAACCAGTATCAGACTCCTTAATACCTGACAAGGCATAACAAATTGACCACGGGAACTACACTTTACTCAAGAAATATAAAGAAAAGCCAAGTTGCAGCTTGAGGAATTTTAAAATTGTTTTGCAATATTAAAATTCCTAGTAAGAAAAGTTTTTTTTTAATATCGTAGGTAACCCGCAGCCGCTACCCTTTGGGTGCGCACTGGGTAAACGTGAACTAAGATAAACCGCATTTAAGCGACAGGCTGTGACTCAGGAGGCATAATCATAAATTCTACTCCCGTGGGATTCGAAAAGCTTTATATCTATACACTATCGGTTTGGAAGTATCAGTATCTTATAAATCTACTTTGGCAAAAGAATTGGACATGAATGTCGTACTTTTTGATCAGGCACACACTAATTTTATGATAACTAAAATAAATTTGCGAAGAATAAAAGGTATACCGCAAAGATCATTGATTTTCTTAGCCATTTCTTTTATCTCTTTTTCCGCATTCTTTATTGTGTTTGAATAAGGCCCCAATCCCTGCAGAGACAGGAAATTTCATAAGACGTAAAGATAAATAATCTGCAAGTAAAATAACAACCATCTCTAATTAAAATGTAATTGCAGAACCAGTGAATCTGGAAGTTCTCCTTATTAATACATACTACTAGCAGGACAGTTAACCTACAATCAAATTTCGATCATCTCCTTATTAAACCGACAATTAAATGAACTTACCACTGAACTGAAATATAATAGAACAGAAACATGTAATCTGCAACAATAATTTCATTCCGCAATTATAAAAGCAACCATCTCTAATTAAAATGTAATCGCAGGACCAGTGAATCTGGAACATCTGCTTATAGTATGTACTAACCGAAAATCAAATTTCGACTCCTTATTAAACCGACAATCAAATGAATTTACCACCGGATTAGAATATAATGGAACAGATACAAGTAATCTGCAACATTAGTTCCATTTACTGACCTAAATAGCTATCATTTAAAAAAAATAATCAAATAAAACAGAAACAGAGTTATGTTTCTGTTTGACTTGTTAAAAACTAGCAAAAATCGCAAATTGATCCAAGATAGTTAGTAGCAAAGTAAGATTAGTTGTGTAATTAGATCTTGATACACATACATTGAGAGCTCGCAATTACAAAAGTAGTGTGTTTTTAATGAAGTAAAATGGAGAAATCAAAGAAGGTAGAGTTAGGGTTTGTAAGTGAATGAATACAAAACATACATAAGTTTTGAGGAGAGCGATATCGTCCTCGTCAAGAGGCTTGGGGTTCTTCTCGTCCTTAATCTCATCTTCAACGCTTCCTCCCATTATCTCTCTCTAGACTCTCTCTCTCTCTCGACTCTCCCTCCCCCTTTGCTTAGGTCGTCTGTTAATCTTGTCTTGCGCAACAAAATACCGTCGCTCACTCGCTCCTGTTTAATCTTGTACTGTAATTCTTTTTTAAAAGAAATGTTTAATCTTGTACTTACGGTGATGCTGCGTGAACAATTATATATATCCCGTATATAATTGAAGTAAAGGAGATAAAATGGTATGATTTGGTCGTCAAGCCTAATATTGTAATTATAGATTGATAATTACTCATTAGTGGTGTGCATAGGATTTATAGATTGATAATTACTCAGTAGTGGTGTGCATTGGATTCATGGGTCGATAAACCTAACCCTAATATGAAAATAATAATAATTTTAAGTCTTTTTAAATATATGATTAGTTATTATTCTTTTTATTTGTATCAAATATAGTTCAAAAATATAATAACTTTACAAAATCATTAATCTACATACAATAGACAAATATTCTTAATAATAAAACTATTATAATTAAAAATTGAAATATAAATTTAATAAAATACTATATATTATATTTATTTCATTTATTTTAATATTTTATTATAATAATTAATAATCTGTATAACAAATACAATAGGTAATTAATTAAAAAATTAAAATATAATTACACATTCTTAAATGATATAAAATAATATTAAAAATATTATATATATAATACAAGTAACATTTATTTTAATAAAAATAAAACTAAGTAAAATTTAACAAATCATTTGTTAATCGGGTTAAAGTAGATCATTTTTAAAAAAAAATAGAATGTGTAAATTTGAATAAAAATATCTATAAATAGATAAAGTACTTTTTTTCAAAATTATTACCAGAACCGAAAAATTATAAAATATTGTAACAAACCCGACAATATGAAAATCCCAAACAACTTTCCAATTTTTAATCAAACTCCACAAGATTAAGAAATATATATATATATATATAATTACGTAAACATATATTATAAAAGCAATAATTTGATTTAAAATATTTGTATTTAGATTATTTTAATTTTTTTATTAATAATGAACACATTTAAACTATATTTAGATATAAGTAATACACGTGTTTTGTTTTGTTGTGTAAAATGAGAAATTATAGTTTGTCTTTGAAAACATTCAGAGCACATGAATATTATAAAACTCAAAAACAAGGAAGAAATATAATAATAAAAAATATTTTAATTCAAAATTTAAATATAAATCTAATAAAACACATTATAGATAATATTTAATTTATTTATTTTATTATTGTATTACATAATAAATAATTAATTAAAAAATTGAATTATAATTATATATACTTAAATGCTATAACTAATATAAAAAGTGTTATATATATAATACAAGTAACAATTATCTAATGAAATAAATATATGTAACAATCAACAAATCATTTGTTAATCGGGTTAATGTAGTATCATTTTCTTAAAAAAAATTAAAATAGGTAAGTTTGATTAAAAATATTTTTGAATAGATAATTTTACACATTTATATTGTATTTAAGGATAAATATTATATGTATTTTGCTTAATTTGATAAAATGGAAAGTTACGGACTTTTAAAAAATTTAGCGTGCATGAATCCTATAAAACATAAAAACTTGGAATAAATATAATAATAATAATAATAATAAACTGTAACTCCTTAGTTTTGATGATCACAACACAGCAAGCCATCATGTTGTTATTTGAGAATGTTTGCAGGATATAACAGCTTAATGTCATTGCTGTTTAAGTATCATGACAGCAAGCTATCATAAGATAGTAATCTATTTCAGCAAGCTATGATCACGATTGTCAGAATAACAGCAAGCCAAGATGCACAGTCCAGATTCAACAAGGAAGTCGAATTTCATGGAGATTTTATAGGATCTTCATATATATCAGTTGTAAGGACTTCTCTAATATAATAAACGTGCATGATATATAGAGAGCTCATTTATAAAACGTTTTTACTTATTCAAATTGATTTTCTAAAGAATAGGAGTTCGTTTCTCTTTCAAACTCTTTCTCCTATCTTCATTAAAACGTTTTATCCTCTACTAAATAGAAGAGATATTTTCTGAACGTTGGACTTCTGTATTTCTCTTATATCTAACGTATACATGAACGTTGAAAAACCATCCCAACGATCTTACACGGTAGAATTGGATTCTAGCCGTTGTAATTTGTTGAGGCTGTTTTCAAACGTTAATGTGTGGTTATATAAGTGGTTTCTTGCAGTTTTTAAAAGAAGACGACTTTGCAAGCAAGAATACATACAACTCCTGATCGTTATTGATTTCAAAATACCCTCGAGCTCTAAATATATACACGTGTTTTATCTTAGAGAGAGTTTATAGTTTGAGTTGTAAACTTTATCACTGATTTGTATTGTTCAATTGTATTGATTAGTTGTTGGATAAGTTGGCTAGGGAAACAAGGGTTTAGTGGTACTTGCTAGAGGAGTTTGTACTACGGGGTAGTATAGTACTTAGAGAGCAGGTTCTTAAACAGGGTTTCAGCAAGCCATTATCAGCAGCTGGGATAAAGGGAGATATATTGTTGTATCTTGTAGTTGTAACCTTCATTGATCAATAATATATTCTCTTACCAAGTTGGTAAGGGACCAGGACGTAGACCATAGGGGCTTAGGGGTCGAACCTGGCTAAAATTCTTGTGTGTTCTATTTACTTTCCTGCACATTATTTTCTGCATTGCATTTAGTCATCTCAGCTTACTATCATTGTCAGATTATAGTTCAGTTGATAAAATCTCAGTAAGCTATTATCGGGTAAAATTTAAAAGTAATCCTAGTTAGCCATAATCACCTATTCACCCCCCCTCTAGGTGTAATTTCAGTTGGTATCAGAGCTTTGGTATACTAATCTTTCTGTAACAGGAATAGTATTCGATCGAAATGGCTGACAAATATCCCGAAGGAACCTCAGATTACCGAGCACCTCTCTTGCTTGGTACAGAAAACTATAACTGGTGGAAAGGTCGCATGGAAGTGTATCTATCCAGGGAGCCACTAGCTTTGAGAGTTGTTCAGAAGGGTCCTTTTGAGTTCAAGGACAAAGAAGGCAAAGTGAAAGACGTTGATGATCTCACAGAGGCTGAACTAATCAAATACAGCTTCAATGGAAAGGCTAGGAATTCTCTCATGAATGGGTTATGTCCTAGTGAATGTGATAAAGTCTCTTCATGCATATCAGCTAAAGAGATATGGGATACTCTGGAATTATATCACGAAGGATCCAAGAGTTTAAGAAAGGTGAAATTGAGTAAACTAATGAATGAGTTTGGAAATTTCAAGCTTCAAGACGGAGAAACTATTTGAGAAAGTCAAGCTAGATTCCAGATAAATCTGAATGCCTTAAAGCAGCTTGGCAAACATATCCCACAAGAGGAAATCAACATGAAGATACTTAGTGCTGTGCCATTTATCTATGAACCAAAGGTAACAGCTCTAGAATCCTCTCCAACTATAGATACTATGGATCAATTGGCTGTTTTTGCAGAATTGGAACAATTTGAAAGCAAAATCAAGGAAAGCCAATCAAGTTCTATGCAAGCTCCAGTTGCTCAAATGAAGTAATTAGCTCTTCACACTAATGATAGCTTACTGGAATCTGAAGATGAGTCAGACGAAGAACTAGCTTTAATATCCAGGAAGATCAGAAAGATGATCGAGAAGAAGAACAAGCTGAAAAGAGATAAAGGCAGATTTTCCAACAACAAGAAGCCCAACAAGGATTCTAAAGATCAGACATGCTTTGAATGTGGAAAGCCAGGCCATTATAAGCGGGACTGCTATAAATTGAAGTCAAAATAGCAAACTGTCTTCAAGGATAAGAAGAAAGCTAAAGCTCTAATGACTTGGAGTGATGATGACTCGGTTTCCAGTGATGATTCAAGTGGAGACATGGTCAATCTTGCCCTAGTTGGACTTGATGATGATTCTGTTCGAGGAAATTCAGAAAGTGGATACCTAGAAAGTGATTCAGAAGAAGATCAGAGTGAGGTAAACTCTTGTAAATATAATTTATCTTCTGAAAATATTGTTTTGGAACCACTAACCATGCAGGAATGTAAGAATGTATCTATGGGTGAATATTATTCTCTTAAAGCTGAAAATAGCAAGCTAAAAGAGAAGAATAATTATCTCAAGACTATGGTTCAAGATTTGATGAGCAAAGTAGATACTTGGATTGACAAGAAAGTACCTACACAAGCTGACAAAGAGGCTGAAATCAAGGATCTTCAAGCTAAAGTTAGTCATGTGGAAAACTTCAACAAAATTCTTCTCAAAAGAAACAAGACTCAGTTAATGGAGATCACAGAGTTAAAGAAGGAGATTGAAGCAAGGGATGAATGTTTGGAGCTGTTCAAAATCAGAGAATCAATAGATGCAACACCTTCAAATCAAGCAGAAGAACCATCTCAGCAAGTTGAAATCATAAGTCAGCAAGCTGAAAAGATTGATCTGCTCACAAAGGAAGTTGAGGATCTGAAAAAGGGCATGGGATCGTTTGTTCAAGGAGAAGAAAGTCTCAAATCTATGATGAACAACACAAATATTCCATTGGTCAGAGAAGGAATTGGAATGAATGCAAACAAGAAGGACAAAGCTCTAAGATATGAAGGAAAACATGGCATACCCTATGATTATGCTATGCCTTGGAAGATATGCAACAGATGTGGAAAGAAAGGGCATCTTGAAAAGCATTGCAAAGTTCAGAATGGACAAAAATCATACCATGGAGGAAACAAACAGAAAACTGCTTACTATGATCAGAATAGCAGAACAAAGACAGCTTACCATCATCAGGCTGGCAGAGTTAAATCACCTAGATTTATCCAAAAATGGATAAAGAAATCTGATTTACATGTTTTATATGTTTTATCTGCTAACCATGTCGGACCCAACCAACTTTGGGTACCAAAAGGTTGAGTTGTTTTATTTGTTTTGTAGATGTGTCTTGCCGCTCGAGTCAAATCAACTCAATGGATTTTAGATAGCTGATGTACTAGACATATGAGTTGAGACAAAGCACAATTCTTGAGTCTTCAGATGAAAAAGGGTGGAAGAGTGACTATTGGTGATAGCAAAACTCTTCAAATCCTTGGAAAAGGTAAAATAGGTAATAAACACATTTCAATTGATAAAGTTCAATATGTTAAAGGCCTTAAATATAATCTGCTTAGCATAAGTCAGTTATATGATGATGGTCATACTGTTAACTTTGGTATTGATAAGTGTATTATTACTATTGGTACTAACAAAGTCCCCCTAGTTGCTAGAAGGGAAGGAAATATATATATATTTTGGACTTTGAGTTGCAGAAAACAGCTTGCTGTCTTGCTGCAATAGACACTGATCCTTATGTTTGGCATAGAAGATTGGGTCATGCTCACATGGATTTACTTAACAAGCTTTCAAAGAAGAAGCTAGTCAGAGGTTTACCCAAAATCAAGTATGTCAAGTGTAATAACCCCAAAAATTTTCAACTTTTTGTAACCCTTGTGAATAGTGTTTTAGCTGAATGAAGAAACTTTTCACGCCACACTATGTGGGGGTTCTGTTATGGATATTCTGGGATATTATTAGTACTCTATGAAGTATATAAGTGTATGTAAAGATCGTCAGAATCCAATTCCGAACACTTTGATTTTTCCCGGAAATCCACAAGATACGGAGAGAATTGAGTATAAGGTAACAGGATAAAAAGGATTTAAATTAAAGGATTATAATAGAGGATCATAAAAAGGAATATAATGTATTGAGAAAGGTTAAGGGAACCTAAGTAATAAGATCCCGGGTATGATCCTTCAAACGATAAACGAGAACGAAAGTTAAGCGAACCGTATAACAGATCAGCGGTCATTAGGCAAACGATTAGGAAGTTAATCAAAGGGATTAGTGGGAATGATGTCATCCAACCAATAGAAAGAGGACAAGGAAGGGAGGATGACATCATGAGGATGACATAAGCATGACATGGGAAGGAAGGAGGTGTGGTAGCTTTGTAACCACACAATTTCAAGGGCAAGAAAGTAATTGACTAAATCAAATACAAAACAAGTCAACCAAGCCAAGTAAAAATCATTCTCATCAAAAATCAAAAAGCAACCAAGGCATTAGTTCTTCATTGCTCTCGGCTTTCTTGCTTTTTAAAGGCAAGATTTTTCAAAATCCAAGATCCAAGCTTCCTAAATTGGTAAGATAATTCCCTAATCATCTTCATGCTTAGTTAGGACTATATCATGAGTTTAAGCCATTAATTCTTTCTCAATCTTCTTCATTTAATCAAAGAAGAAGACAATGAATAGTGTTTTCAAGTTTTTAACTTGAACTTTTTCTTGTTTTTCTTGAAGATCCAAGCATTCTTAAGACTTCTCAAAGCTTCTTAAGGCTTCCTAGCTCCACCCACCACTTCAAGGAAGGTATACCATCTCCAAACCCTAGATCCCTATGTATTATAAGATGATTTTGATTAGTGGGTTGATATTGTAGCTTGTTGTTATGATTTAGAGTTTGGGATTTGGAATGGTAGTAAAATGGAATAGTAATTGTTGTGGTTTTGATTTAAAGGAACTTAAGTATGATTAAAGTTAAGTTTAGGCATAAGTATGAATGATTAAATTGAATTGGTTGGGGTTGTTATGATGTGATAAGGATGGATGTTGGTTGTATGTTGGATTTGAGGTTGGTTTGTGGTTGGTTTTGTATGGTTTAAAATTTGGAAATCGCGTAAACATAGCCGTCGTAACGTCCGATTTTCTTTGGACTGTTTTTGTGCATAGCATTAGGACCCGAGAACCCCCTGCTAGATTATGACCACTGCCATGTTTAGATAGCTCATGTTACGAGCTTCGTTTTGATATGTAGTTCGTTCGATTCCGATGCACGGTTTAGGAGAAACGACCGTTTCAAGTAACGGCGTTTCGCGAACGAAACTTTTTCCCTCGCCTTACTTTGAAATGTAGGTTAAAGACCAAAAAGGGTTAATTAATGTATGAAACATTTATGGTAAGTGTGTTAGGCAGTTGGTAAGACATTCGCGAAGGAATCGCTTTAAAACTCGTAAAGGTTAAATTATTAAAAATGGTGGAGCCGCGGGTACCCGAGTGACTTAAGCGAATCGGTGAGCGCAAAACAAGTGTTAGAATCTAAGTTAGTTAAAGTATAGATTTACAAGTGATTTTGGTTTAATTTCAACTTACTTGTTGTTTATAGGTTATCAGACTCGTCCCGAGCCTTTCTCACCCCCAAGTCGCTCAGGCAAGTATTCTATCTGTTATACTGTTGTTGTGATGTATACACTTGTATATGCATTATCTTGCGATAGATGCATGCTGGTTATTTAGCAAATTCTTGCGATATATTGTAGCATGTGATATGGTATATATGTATGCCTGTTTCATATTCTTGAAATATATATCTGTTGGTTCAGCTGATAATACCTATGCTAGAGGATAGCGGTATCTTGCATATACCCTTAGTATAGGGACCCAAAGGTGAAAATATTTTCTAAAACCGGGAGTCGGGGATCCCGAGTAGATTTTATATATATATGGATATGGATATATATATATATTTATATATATATGGTTATAGTTTTCCAAACTATTAATCGAATAAGGTTTATTTGATAACTTTAAACTTTATTTATTATTGAATATTATTTCGAATATTATTCGAAGGCGTATGACTCCTTTTATTTGTTTATCTGAATATTATTTGAATATTCATTCGAGGGCTTATGACTCTTTTATATTAATTATTGAATATTATTTGAATATTCATTCGAGGGCTTATGACTCTTTTATATTATTAGTGAATATTATTGAATATTCATTTGAGGATCTATGACTCCGATTATTTGCTGAAATATATTCTTTATTTTATTAAAGAATAAGGTGTTAATAATCAAACTTATTTTCGATTATTCAAATAAAGATAATACTTTCATATAAGTATATCTTTGGTTATTTAATACTCGTTTCAAGTATAAGTTTTAATACTTCTACTTCAATTATTTTTATAAAGATTATTCTTTATGGGAATATTATTTAAATAATAATATTCAATCATTTTCTAAATATTCTGGGGACTGATTTACTTCATTAAATCAGCTTTACTCCAAACACTCTTTAAAGTGTTTTCGAGTCTTCAAAATGATTTTTAAAAGTCAGAGTGGATCCCAAAACTCTTTTTTTATATTTAAGATCTTCCTTTTAAGGGGATTTAAATACTCGCTCAAAACCTGGGGAATCCGGCTCTGTGGTGTATTTTATATTCGCAACGAGGTTGCAGTTTTGGTAAATGAATTGATTACTTGCCCAACGTTCGGGAAGTAAGCCCATCTAATTGAGTCGGCATAAGCGACAGGCCGGGATACGGTCTATTATTGTGTAAGTGGCTGGGTGGCAGTCCATCAACGCGTGAGGGGCCGGGTAACGGTCTAGCGCGAGGTCCTAATGCGGCCAGGGTGATGACCGGTGAGGAATTCATCCATCTACAGTAGAAAAGGTTACTTATTGGTATCTTTGCCTGATCAGCAAGATATCTGGTTTATGCCAAAATTCTTTTCCTTTCCAAAATTCATTGGATGTTTCAAACTCTGTTCATACTTTACATAACAGAGGTTCCAGGAAATGTTTTAGAGATATATATATATGTGGATATATATATATCGGGACTAAATAAAGTATCTCATAACTTTTTCATTCAACAATATTTCAAAGATTGAATCTATTCAAGTCTCAACTTGTGGTCTCATCTATGGGATGTTTTTCTTAAAACTTATAATACTTTGAACGGTGGTAGTTCAAGTAGCTTTATAAATGATATAAGCGTGGTGAAGTGTTGGTAACTTCATTCCTTGTTTTTACTTATATCTAGTAAGTAATTATCTTACGCATGATAGAGATTCTATTAAGTATCCATTTAGATACTTATATTATTGTTATCACTATATATATTATCTTGCGAGCTGTAAGGCTCACTCTTGCTTTATTTCTTCATCACACAACAACAGTTAGGAGAGATGGCCAGACTCCAGCAGACCCAGCGCAAGCGCGTGGGAAGCGTCCCGCGTCTTCCCGATGATGTTGTAGCTGCTATAGCTGCAGAGGTAGATCCATTGTAGTTCAGGCATTCTACTTTTGAGAATCAAATTATGTATAATTATAACTTGTGGCAGATAATGGCAATTAACTGTAAATTATCAAGTAATCATTTTGGGTTGTAATAATTTTAAATTGTGGATTCAAAGACTTGTACTTATTTCAATTTCATCTCTGAGACTATAACGGGTTGTGGTGTGTGTTAGTATGGGGTCACAGCATGAGGTTATTTATTATTAATTAAGTGAAGTGATATTGTGGAAAGAAAGACCGTGACAACCCGGATCCCCGACCCCGGATCTGGGGGTGTTACATCAAGACTGAGGTGTGTTCGGCATGCCAATTAGGCAAGCAAATTAGAAGTACTCACAAAGCAAAGAAAATGGTATCTACTTCTAAACCCTTAGAACTTTTACATTTAGACTTATTTGGTCCAGAAGCTTATAAAAGTATAGGAGGTAAGCAATATGGTTTTGTAATTGTTGATGATTATTCTCGTTTTACATGGGTATTGTTTCTTAGAACTAAAGATACTGCTTTTAATGAGTTTGGGAGACTAATTAAATTACTTGAGAATAAGCTCAATACAAAGCTTGTAGGAATAAAGAGTGATCGAGGTGGTGAATTCCAAAAAGACTTTGTTACTTATTGTGAAGAAAGAGGAATATCACATGAATTCTCGGCTCCAAGGACTCCACAACAAAATGGTATGGTGGAATGCAAGAATAGGTCACTGCAAGAGACAGCAAGGACTTTGTTGCAAGAAAGCAAGTTACCTAGAAGTTTTTGGGCAGAAGCAGTCAACACAGTATGCTATGTTCTGAATAGAGTATTGATAAGACCTATTTTGGACAAGACTCCATATGAATTGCTCAAGAAAAAGAGGCCCAACATCAGTTACTTCAGAATCTTTGGCTCAAAGTGTTTTGTGCTCAAGACAATTGGTAATGATGGTAAATTTGATGCTAAATCTTATGAAGCTATTTTTCTTGGTTATTCTATGAATAGTAAAACCTATAGAGTTTATAATTTGTCTAAGCATATTGTTGAGGAATCTATAGATGTTACTTTTCAAGAACCTAACAATGATCTTCCAAGAGACGAGGAAGATGATGCAGGTGAAGCTGGACAACAGCAAGCTGAAACAGAGAAGGCTACTCCAAAACAGCAAGCTGAAACAGAGACTGATTCTGGAAAACAGCAAGCTGAAATTGAAACTGCCTCAGGAAATCAGCAAGCAGAACCTTCTACTCTAGTTGATGATGCAATTGTAAAGATGGCAAAGATGACTCTTGATGGTCCTAGAGGAAATAGAGCAAAGGATAAAATGCCAATCTATGATGGTGAAGACTTAGCTCCTCCATCTAAGATAAGGAAGACTTCACATGAAGATATTGTAAAGCATTCATTGCCAAAAGCTACACGGACAGTGAAGAATCACCCTCCAGAATAGGTTATTGGTGATATTTCTGATGGTCTCAAGACAAGAAAAGGCACTGCAAACTTTGGGCTTATGCTGCATTTTTAGCTCAAGTGGAACCCAAGAATATCAAAGAAGCACTTGAAGATGAAAATTGGATCACGGCTATGCAAGAAGAACTCAATCAATTCGAACGATGTGATGTTTGGGAACTGGTCAAGCCACCAAAGGATGCTTCAATCATTGGTACAAAATGGATTTTCAAGAATAAAGTGGATGAATTTGGTACTGTTACTCGAAATAAAGCAAGGCTCGTAGCACAAGGGTACAACCAATAAGAAGGCATTGACTTTGATCAAACTTATGCTCCAGTAGCTAGATTGGAATCAATTAGGATGCTTCTTGCTTATGCATGCTACAAGAAGATCAAACTACATCAAATGGACGTCAAAAGTGCTTTTCTTAATGGATTTCTGGAAGAGGAAGTTTATGTCAAGCAACCCCCTGGTTTTGAACATGAACAACATCCGGACTATGTTTACAAGCTCAAGAAGGCATTATATGGCTTAAAGTAAGCACCAAGGGCTTGGTACAAGAGGCTTAGTAAGTTTTTGATCAAAAATGGCTTCATTCGAGGTAAAATTGATCCTACTTTATTTACTAAGCAAAATGGTAATGATATTTTGATTGTCCAGATATATGTAGATGATATAATCTTTGGATCCACTAATGATTCTATGTGTGAGTGGTTTTCTAAGTGTATGAGCAGTGAATTTGACATGAGCATGATGGGTGAGCTCAATTATTTCTTGGGGCTCCAAATTAAATAATCTAAAGATGGAATTTATGTGCATCAATCAAAATATGTCAAGAATTTGCTGACCATATTTGGTTTTGACAATGTCAAGCCGAAATCTACTCCAATGAATCAAAATAGCAAGCTGACATCGGATGAAAAAGGTAAAGATGTTGATATCAAGAAGTATAGAGGTATGATTGGTAGTCTTTTATATCTTACTGCTTCTCGACCAGATATTATGTATAGTGTATGTGTTTGTGCTCGTTTTCAAGCTAAACCTAAGGAATCACACTTAAATGCAGTTAAAAGAATATTTCGATATTTAAGTGGGACTATTAATCTTGGGTTATTTTATCCTATTACAAGCACATTTGATCTTGTGGGGTATAGTGATGCTGACTATGCAGGTTGTCAAACTGATAGAAAGAGCACAAGTGGTGTTTGTACATATTTAGGACAAAGTCTCGTATCTTGGCAAAGTAAGAAACAAACTTCAGTTGCATTATCCACAGCAGAAGGTGAGTATTTGGCAGCTGGTAGCTGTTGCTCTCAAATTTTGTGGATGATTCAGACTCTACGAGATTTTGGAATCAAGTGTAGCAAAGTTCCAATCTATTGTGACAACACTAGCACCATTAACATATCAAAGAATCCAATGAATCACTCAAGAACAAAGCATATTGATGTTCGTCATCATTTCTTGAGAGATAATGCTGCCAAAGGTAAGATTGAATTAGTTTTTGTACCTACTGAATATCAATTGGCAGATATCTTTACAAAACCCCTTGGCGAAGCAAGATTTTCAACCATTCGAAGGGAACTTGGCATGTGCAGTGTATAATGGCAAGCTATCTTTGGAAATTTGGTAATGTTAGCTTACTATCATTTTTCATGTTAGCTTACTATGATTGGGTTATTAAATGACATTTTTTGTGTTATGTTATTTTTGTTAATTATGATATGTCATTCTCTGTTTAATTATGTTTAAATATTTGCATGATTTGCTGATTTAATTGTTAAATGATTATAGTACTAATTGTGGTGTTTTAGATATATTTAAGATGTTATTTTGATAAGTGTTAGAATTAGGATAATTATTATTTGTTTTTAAATCTTATCCTAAATTCTCCCCTAAAAAGGCTATCAAAACACGGGTTAGGGTTTTAGTTCCGATTTCACCGCCGCTCAGTCATTTTTCTACTTACCGTCTTCTCTCCAACATCATCAATTTGATCTCATCATGGTTCGAGCAACAAGGAAATCAAATCTTCTCGCCAATCGTTCTGTCTCTAAACAAGATAACATTGTGGTTGATTTGGGAAATGAAAGTGCCGATGAAATGTCTCAAACTCCTGATTCCAAGAAGCTCAAGATCACTCTATCATTTGATTCTCCGGATTTGGAACAGAGGTTCACTGAGAATGCATTGGATTCTCGTCCTATTCTTCCTGGTATTCCAGTCGTCGGTAAGTTTCTTTAACAATCTGGTGCTTTAGCTTTGTTTAAGACTGTTGGTATGGATAATTTTGTGCTTGAATTACCGAAAGTTTATTACCCTGATTTAGTTCGTGAATTTTATGCGAATTTGCATGAGGATAAGTTTGGTAATTGTGTGTCCACAGTTCGTGATAAGCGTATTCGATTGAACCCTCCTTTTCTTAGCTCATTAATTAAGTTTGAGAATCCAACTGAGATTGAGGTTTTTACTGGAAAGGGTTATGTTGTGTTACCTGATTTTTCTATAATGGATCAATTTAAGTTGCTGTTAGGGTCTGATAGCAATATGAAAGAAAATCCCCAACCTCCATCCACTACTTTAGTCACTCCAATGGCTCATTTTCTGTTTAAAATTTGTCGTGCTAATGTGTGTCCTAGAGGTGGAAACAAATCCACTTTCAGTTGTCAGGATGTTACTGTGGTTGCCATGATTTTAGCCGGTAGGGCTTTTGACTTGTCTCATTTGATTCTCAAGAATATGCTAGCTGCTGTGAATCAGAAATAAATAGGTTTGCCTTATGGGTTGTTATTATCCAAGATTTTTGACTCATTTAAGATTGATCTTAAGTCTGCTGATAAGTTGTCTGTAAAGGAGGTGTTGGATGCTAAAACCTTAGCAATGTCAAACTTGTATATTGAAAAAGGTGAGTTGGTCAGGATCATTCCTACTCTACCTACTGAAACCCCTGCTATAGATGAGCCCTCAGCCTTTTCTCCAACTGCTGAGATGATGCACTTGCTTAAGGGTATTCAAGATGACAATATTCTGCTTTTTGGACATATGGATGCTACTACAGAGCAAGTGAATCAGCTGAAGACTGAGATTAAGGGATTGAAAGATATTATGCTTAACTTCATGTCTGCTGCAAAACCCTCGGCTTCTCAATCAAATGTTGTTTTGGAAACTAGACTAGATGATTTGGTAACTGCTGCTGGAAATGTGGAAAATGAAGATCAGCTAGATGATTATTTTTCTCCAAAGGATGATGCTGTCAACACTTCTGATCAGCCTTCAACCTAGATCTTTTTTATGCTTTAAGGGGGAGAAATTTAGGAGACTTATTTTATGATGTTTATGTTTATGCCTGATTATTAAGATTATCTGTTGGCTTATGTTTAATCTGTGGTTTATGATGCTACTTGGTTTATGTTGGCTGTTATTTAAGACTTAATTGACTTTTAGTTTTTTTAAGAATTGATGTAATGATATAATGCTGCTATGTTGGTTATTTTGGATATGCATGTGTGTCATTTATATTTTAATTGCAGTAACAGGTTATACGATTTTGAGATTTGCATATATTTAGGGGGAGTTTTTATAATTCTCCTAAATGTGTGTAATCATCAAAAAGGGGGAGATTGTAACTCCTTAGTTTTGATGATCACTGTTATTCCTAATGAACTAACAATGAGATTTACAGAAGGGGGGTTGAATGTAAATCTCAAAACTTTTTCAAGTTTTGAGCAGTTTCAAAGGCTATGTGTTTAAGACAAACAAGTGTATGAATTGCTTTAAGCTAATACTGACAGATATATATTCAAACACTAATGTAAAGAACACAACAGACCTTAAAAACTTTTCTGGTGGATTGTTGTTCCACCAGAGATGGTATTTCAGAAAATCTGTGATTCAAGAAGTTGATCACAGCTGCGTCCTAGTACAAACTAGATAATTTTTCTCTCAAGATTTTTCTAAACAGCTCTGGAAAAATTCTCTTCTAATTACTAGTTGCTACTTGGTTTATATATTACCAAGTGTACAAGTGAAGACAAAGATAAAAATACAATAATAAAATAAGTTCTCCACTTGTTTCTTTTCCATTTTTACTCCAGTGCATTGTTGACTATTGCCTCTTTATGCTAGAGTAGAACGGCTGCTTTTTCTGATGTTCCTGAAATAGGCTACCACATCTCAGTTGTCTCTGTCAACCCATGTGCCTCTGTTTGTAGGTACAACTACCACTTGTCAACTGCTATTTAACAGAACATCCGTTGAAGCCTTCATCCGTTGATGGCTTTATCCGTTGATGTGTTAGCAGTTGAAGCTCTATCCGTTGATGCACTCATCCGTTGAAGGATGTTATCCGTTGAAGCTTTAGAGACATCCGTTGAAGCTCTGTTTCTCATCCGTTGAAGGTCTTTAAGTTATCCGTTGACACCATTTCATTTATACAAAATTACAAGGCATGAAATACTTACAATTGGCCTTCCTATCTGCATATCCTCTAGTAGTCAACATGACTTATAATTTCCCTCAACATTTAAGAATTTATATCTCAAATTCAGAGACTGAAATGTGCTACAACACTAGACTTATTTCTAAGTAAAGCTACACCATCAACGGATAGCCAAAATGGTCTTATCCGTTGAGGCTACAAACACTAGATTTCTACTTAAGTGTTTTGTTAAACATATCATCAAACTAATGCACATATATTCCTAACAATCTCCCCCTATTTATGTCTATAAGAATTGTAGACATAAATTCAAGGTTAACTTGATGATAACAAAACACTTAACAATTATATGAACTGAAACTAAGTAGAAATTCAAAAGTGCTGCAAAAGTGTATATACTAGAAGGTAATTGAAGATTTACAGTATTTCCAAGGATGCTCCTCTAGCCTGAGCAAATCATCTTTTTCTTCTTTGATCCCTGGTTTTCTTTCCTAGCCCTTTGTCATTTTCCTCAATTTGGAGTTGGAGTTGTCTGAAGAATTCAGCTTCATCTTCATCACTGATATCCAACTTAGATTGCATTTCTTTGAGAGTTTCATTGCTGGCAATCTTGAGTTGGTCTTCAAGTCTGAAAAATCTTCTGACTCCTTTATCATCTCTGAATTCCATCAACCAATGAGGTGATTTGTGAATTGTAGTTCCCCTTTCTTGAATGAGTAAGGTTCTGGGCAAGGCATTGGGCTCCCTCCAAGTTTTCCTTATGTTGACAATCTTGTTGAGAATTTCAGTCTTGGCAGTCCTGGTAAAGCCAGAATCCTTTTGTATGGCTGAAAAGACTCTGATCAAGGTAGAGTAGCCTTCATTCAGAATCCTGTAGAGAGGCCATGTTCTTTCCCCAGCTCCTTTGTATCTGAACACCAATCTCTCTGGTAGCTGTCTATAAGCAGCAATTCCCCTTACATCCTCCAGCTCATCCAGATAGAGTTCAATGTCTGAAATTTCTTTTATGTCACATATGTGAACATAATCATCTTTAGAAATGGGTGGCTTAGGGTTAGGTTTATGTTTTTGAGTGAATTTCTTAGAGTTTAGGGGAGGTGTAGATTTGGATTTTCTTTTCTGTTTCTTTGGTAGTGGAAGAGTGGTTAAAAAGGTAGGCAAATTGATGGTGTCCCAATCAATAGGTTCCTCTTTTGGGATGATTGGTTCACCATGGATGTTTATAGTGGGATCAGCAACAAAGGGTTCAGGTATGGAAGGTAGAGATTTAGTTTCTTCAGTGTTGCCTTCACTCCTTCTATGTGCCTTGGCCTTTCTTCTGTTTCCCTTCTGCCATTCCTCTTTTTCCTCCATACTTTCACCAAATATACTCCCAAAAACCTCATCTAAGTTTGCAATCTTGTCTTCACCCCTGACTTCAATTCCTTTCTCATTTTCAACTAGACTTGACTTTAGCTTTTGTTCAAGCTTTGCTTGTGCTCTTTTGTCAGCCTTGAGTTTTTCAGCTTCTTTCTTTAACCTTTTGGTTTCTTCCCTCTTGGCTATTGAGAATTTGGGATGTCCTTGCATCACACATATGCTCTTTCCCTCTCTAAAGATAATAGCCATGTTTCTCCTAACTGCCTCATCCATGGTCTCCTTGTGTTTTATGATGCTAGTACCCAAAACTTTGTCTTCATCAGGCTTTGGAAGGAGAAAGTCCACTTCTTTCATATGAGCAAAGTCTAGAGGGTTCTTTGTGGAGTCCTTGCTGGATCTAGTGTTGGGCTTGAGAACCATAGGTTTTAGATTCTTGAAAGAAGTCTCTCCAACCTTATTTCTCCTTTCTGGCTTGTGCTCCATATTGATTGGTTCAACCTTTGTGCTATGTTTCACAGATATTGATTTATCTTGTGTTGAGCCAAACAGCTGTTGCATCCTTTCATCAATTCTCCTCCTTTGCTCTTTCACTTGAATTTCAGCTGCTGCTAGCTGGATTAAATCAATTCCATCAGGCTTTCCTTTGATTTGAATGATTGGAGAAGTAGTGATGGCAGGAACTAGCACTTTAGATATTTGGATTTTTGTAGATGGCTCTCCTTCCCCTTCCCTTTTACTCTCCCCCTTTTTGTTATCATCAAGGAGAGGGGTCAAGCCCTGTGCTTTTGCCAGCTGCATAAGTAGACTTGTTTGAGATTGTTGGTTGTGAAGAATGCTGGCCACAGAATTTTCAATAACTTGAACTCTGTCTTCCAATTTGGCCAGCCTCTTTTCAGTATGTGATTCCTTTTTCAATCTCAACAAAATGTCCTGCATTGTACCATAGGGCATGACTGAATCCAATTTTTCAGAATTGTAGGATTTCAAGTCAGCAATATCCTTTCTGAGTTCATCCACACTCAGATTCTGTCTTACTTGCTGCAACTTCATGAGATGCAGTGAGTCCAGGTGAGCTGTAAGGATTGCCTTGGTACCAGCATGTGAAGTTTTCTGAATGGCCTGTTTGATAGTACTGATTTGTTTGACTAAGGAGACATTGAATTGCCCTGTTGTAGACTCCTTTGTGAAGGCCCATTCAGGTAGATTTGGAATAGAACTAGGGCCTTCATCTCCCCCTAAGTTCATGCTTCCATCAGAAGAAACAAAGTCATCATCATCAGAATTTACTCCAAATTCTTCAAATGACTCACCAGCTGTTGAAGGCATCTTGTTAATAGCAGCTTTGTCCCTTTGAAGAGATGCTGTTGTATGTACTAGATGTAGTGTCTTTTCTGCCTCCACATTGCCCTGTGCAGCCAATAATTGATAGGCTGAAACAGGATGAGTAAAAGTGTCAGCATCCAAGGAAATGTTATCAATAACAGCTTTGTAATGTTGCTGAAATTGTCTTTCCTTTTCAGCATCATTCACAATCATTGACTCACTAGCAATGGCTGGATCCATCCTTATTTCTGCTGTACCTGCCTTTCTCTCATTTTCTCTATGTTCTTGCATCAGGGGCTCCCCCTGGCTCACACAACTCACTCCCTCACCTTCACCTACTAAGGTGGTACTCCTCTCACTTACTTTTGCCATGCTGGAAAAAATAGCATGCATGTTTGAGCTCTCAATCTCTCCTTTTGCCTGGGACCAACCCAGCCTCTCACTCAAATTGTCACTCCCTTCCCTCAGTCCTAGAAGTGATTGTACAGTAATCAAGTCTTCTACACTTGGAATTGTTTCAGTTGTGTGTGTAGAGACTATCAACGGATGAGGAATAGCCGTTGAAGGTGAAACTGATGGTATCAACGGATAACTGCTGTTAAGCTTATCCGTTGAAGAACAACCACTTGTCAACGGATGAGTGATATCCGTTGAAGAAGGAAAAGAAGTAGAAATTGAAAGTGATATAACTGTTGAATCTGTGTAGATTGATATGAGTTTTGGTGACACAGATCCTTCAATTACATCTGAAAGAATTTGCGGGTGATCCAACAAATCATCTAAAAGATGATGATCACCTGTATTTGAGTGGGGCTCCTCCCTGAGTTGTAAAGAGGGAGAATCAGGAATTGATGGGAATAACATATCCACATCTAGAGATGGTGAAGAAGTGTGTGGTGATTGATGTGTGTTAATTGTGAGAGAATGGGGCTGTGACTCCATATTTGTTGGAGTCACATCAAACTGAGTTTGAGAAGGCATAGATACAGATGGATGTATCTGTGCAGTGTGTGCACCCTGTGTAGAAGATTGGGTTCTTGCTCTCTTTCTTCTAATAAAGGCTTTTGTTGGTGAGTGTTTGGCTTTAGTGTCCCTCCCTCGTTTGTTCTGTGTTCCTGGTTGGGAACTATTTTCAATAGTTACATCCTTTTGGGAGGATGCAGCTAGGGATATGCTAGTAACCCTTTCAACCACCACAGCTTTTTGAGAAACTGTGGCTTGGCTAGCTTGGGAAGCACTTAACTCTCCTTCCTTATCCTGGGGGTTTCTTTGATGTTCACCCCTCCCCTCACCACTCACACCATGTTCACTCCCTTCAAGGTTAATGGTAGATGTTACAACTGTTGTCTTTTGAGAAACAACAGAGGTAGTTTTCTTTGTCTTTGATTTTGAAAGTTTAGTTTTGGTGACCTTGGTAGGAATCTGTTGGGGCATTGTCACAGATTCCATGGCCACACTAGAAGATAAAGAAATAGAGGGGTTGGAAGAAGTAGGAGTTGTAGAAGCAATTACCTCACTTACCTGAGGTGCATTCATGATTGGTAAATATACCAATGGCACACTGCTGTTGAGATCCATTCTCAATAAATCTGCAAGAACTCTTTTCTCTTGTGCCCAGCACTTGAGTTTATTATTCTCATTGGTTATGACCAAACCTTCAGCAACATGGTTAGCCAATAACATAAAGAATCTAGCATAATAGATGTTATTAGATCTATTAGCTTTGTTACCTAATCTAGTACCCAATTCTAGCATAACATAGTTGCTAAAATTAAAATACATATCAGAAACAAGCATATAGAGCATATTAACAAGAGATGAAGTTATGGCATCAAAATTGCTAATTTTCCCAGAGAAAACCTTGATAAAGGCATCCCCAAGAAAACTCCATTCTTTCCTAAGGCCTTTTCTTTTAATACTCCCTAAACTAGCAGAGTTAAGAGAATAACCTATGGAATCTAACATGCTGGATACATCATTATCAGTGTGTGGTGTCATGGCATTGTTCTCAGGTAATTTAAAACATGCTAGTAAATCATCACAGTTAACACAGTGATTTTTACCTTTGAGAGTGAAGGAGATAGTCATATCTATTGAGTTGAACTCAGCAGTTGTCCAAATCTCCTCAACTACTTCACAGTAAATCGTTGGGGCTTCCAGCATTGCATAGCTAAGTTTACAGTTTTTGATGAAGTCCATCATTTTGTGATAATCGGAGTGGGCTTCATTCTTTTCTACCAAAGCTATGAAATTGTTCTTCTCATAGATGAATCCGGATTGAGACATAATCTTTACTACTGGTGCCATTGTTGTGAGTAGAATTTGCAGAGAATAACTTGAAGGTTTTGCAGAGAGAAAATGGTAAAAGCTTTGAAATTTCAAGAAAGCGTAAAGTAAAAAATGAAAAATCAGAAGGGCTTATATACTTTCTCAAATTAAAAAGCATAAATAAGAGATTAAACAATAAATATATGTAAGTGAATTTCAGCCGTTTAAGAATAAACTGTAAGTATTCTAAAAACTACCTTTAAAACAAATATATACAGCTGTATGTATGAGTATCAACGGTTAAGACAATAGAATCAACGGGTGTGAAACACCTGAATCGACTGATGTGATATTTCAACAGATAAGGTAAACTGTCATCCGTTGAAGAGCACTTCAGTTTTATCCATTGACGGATAAAAATTCCAGAAATGTATATGACTTTCAACGGATAATGAACATCCGTTGACAGAAAAATTTTGACTTTCAACGGATAGGGAATATCCGTTGATGGAATAATCTGTGTTAAACATCAAATTTGTTCTTGCAGCTAATACATTTCAGGCTTCAATTCAAATTGCAATAAGGACATGAATTTTAAGAGTAATTAAGCATACCTAGCTCACTTACCAATCTTGTGAATGTTGATTCATCAAGTGGCTTGGTAAATATGTCTGCAATTTGTTGTTCACTTGGAACAAAATGAAGTTCCACTGTACCTTTCATCACATGTTCCCTAATGAAGTGGTACTTGATATCAATGTGCTTGGTTCTTGAGTGCTGCACTGGATTTTCAGTAATGGCAATGGCACTTGTGTTGTCACAAAATATTGGAATTTTGTCAACAGTCATACCATAGTCAAATAACTGGTTCCTCATCCATAGTATTTGTGCACAGCAACTACCAGCTGCAATGTACTCAGCTTCAGCTGTTGATGTGGAAACAGAATTCTGCTTCTTGCTGAACCATGATACAAGCTTGTTCCCTAGAAATTGACAGGTGCCTGTTGTGCTTTTCCTGTCTATTTTGCAACATGCATAATCTGCATCTGAGTAGCCAATTAGATCAAAACCAGACTCTCTAGGGTACCAAATTCCTAGATTTGGAGTCCCCTTGAGATATCTGAAAATTCTTTTAATGGCCACTAAGTGAGATTCTTTAGGGTCAGCTTGAAATCTAGCACAGAGACATGTAGAAAACATTATATCAGGTCTACTAGCAGTTAAATATAAAAGTGAGCCAACCATGCCTCTATAACTTGTAATATCCACAGACTTTTCAGCCTTGTTTAATTCAAGCTTAGTGGCAGTGGCCATGGGAGTTTTTGCAGGTGAACAATCCATTAAGTCAAACTTCTTTAAAAGATCATAAATATATTTAGTTTGACTAATGAAAATTCCACTACTAACTTGTTTTACTTGTAACCCAAGAAAGTAAGTTAGCTCTCCCATCATGCTCATTTCATATTTACTTTGCATTAATATAGCAAACTTTTTACAAAGCTTATCATCTGTAGATCCAAATATAATATCATCTACATAAATTTGTACAAGTATCTTAGAGCCATTAACATTTCTAAAGAAGAGAGTTTTGTCAACAGTACCTCTTGTGAAATGATTATCTAGAAGGAACTTTGACAAAGTCTCATACCAGGCTCTAGGTGCTTGCTTTAGTCCATAGAGTGCTTTCAACAGATAATACACATGGTCTGGAAAATTTTGATCTTCAAAACCTGGAGGTTGGCTTACATAAACTTCTTCCTCCAATTCCCCATTTAGAAATGCACTCTTGACATCCATCTGATAGACTTTAAAATTGGCATTAGCTGCATAGGCTAGAAAGATTCTGATGGCTTCAAGTCTTGCAACTGGAGCAAATGTTTCATCAAAATCTATTCCCTCTTGTTGAGAATAGCCTTTAGCAACCAATCTGGCTTTATTCCTTATGACAATGCCATTTTCATCCATCTTGTTTCTGAATACCCATTTTGTGTCAATGGAACTCTTGTTCTTTGGCTTGGATACCAGCTTCCAAACTTTGTTTCTCTCAAATTGGTTCAGCTCTTCCTGCATAGCTAATATCCAATCTGGATCCATTAAGGCTTCTTCCACTTTCTTAGGTTCCTCCTGAGATAGAAAACTACTATATAGACATTCATTTTGAGTAGCTTTTCTTGTTTGCACTTTAGATGATGCATCACCAATGATCAGTTCAAAGGGATGATTCTTGGTCCATTTCCTTTGAGGTGGAAGATGTGCTCTAGATGAGGTGGCCTCAGTATTGTCGTGATGTGAGACAGAGTGTTGATCAGTTGAAACTCCCCCTGAGTTGTTGGTCCTTTGCAGGAAACTTGGAGTTCTATCAACTGATGATGTAAATCGATTATCCGTTGATGAACTATGATCAACGGATGCTTCATTATGTACTTCAACGGATGATGCACTATGTCTTTCAATGGATACTGCATTGCCTCTTTCAACGGATGCAGAATTCTGTGCATTATCCAAGGGCATATCTTGAATCCCTTTTGAAGTGTCATCTCCATCAATCTCCTCTTCACTATCATCACAATATATCTCAATGTTGTCAAATTTGAGTCTTTCATGGTGTCCCTCATCTGTTAGTCCATCAATCTTTTTATCATCAAACACAACATGCACAGATTCCATAACAATGTTGGTTCTTAGATTGTAGACCCTATAAGATTTTCCAGCTGAGTAACCAATAAATATCCCTTCATCAGCCTTTGCATCAAACTTCCCTTTATGGTCAGATTAATTTCTCAGTATAAAACATTTACATCCAAAGACATGAAGAAAGTTTAGAGTTGGTTTTCTTCTCTTGAACAACTGTGTTAGGTCCCAATTTGTTTGTAGAAGGGGGGTTGAATGCAAACAATACCGTTTCGTCGAATAAAATGCGGAATAAAATTGTGAAACAAAATTCAAGTTAAATAAAACTTTTATTAAACTTGAAAGGTGTTACAACTACGGTATCGATTACAAGGGTTTAATCTCAAATCAATTATTACAAAATTAGAATAAATTCGACATGAACTTTTTCTATTTTTGTAATTAAAAGATCAAATGCTAAAAGCGATTTGAGATTAAGTTCTAGGGATTTTAATCCGCTAGATTGATATACAAGAACAAGATAAGTAATTCTAGTGGTTTGGATTTAACATTAACAAGCTAGAATATTTGATCTTGAATAAGCAGATGGAAGATGAAATATTTTGTCTTTGTTCTCTGCTTTTTCTTGTTCTGTGTTTTTGGCTGCTCTGTTTTTGCTGTGTATTTTAGATGATGTCTTCTGCTTCTATTTATCAAAACAGTCAAAGTTGTTGAACTGCAGTGACAATCTTTTTAAGCTTGAATGACTTTCGGTGAGACAATCTTATTAGAGCTAGGAAGACAATTAAAATGAACTAGCAAGACTTTCGGTATGACTATTGATTGTCATACCGATTGTCATATTAGTTCAAATGAAATTGTTTTTCTGAATACTTAATTGATTTTATTCTAATTGAAAATTCTATCAATTCAATTAACTGAATTAGCAAGACATTCGGTATGACTATCAATTGTCATACCGATTGTCATGCTAGTTCAATCAGTTGTCTTTTTAGAATTATCACAGATTTTAATCAATTAATATTCTGAAAATCCTTAATATTAATTCTAAATTAATTAATCACTTTAATTCAATTAATCAATAAATTAATCCTTGCAGATAGAATTTATTTTCTTAATTAAATTATATGACTTAATTAAATTAATAGAGAATTAATACTATCTCTGAGCAGCATCCATTCTTCAGACAATCTTCGAGACTTATGAATCAATTCCGTCACTTCAATGCTGACACTCGATGTACTGTCTGGTTCATGAGTGACTAACTTTTGTGACGTTTCTTCATGTCTTGACTTTGTTGTTCTGATTGAATCCTTGTAATAAATGATACCTTGACGAGATCTCTGTCACTTGATTAATTCCACGATCTTGATTTATATCACTGAGGCATGATCAACTTCTTGAACTTCTTCCAGTGAATCTTCAAGACTGCAGATGAACAATGTTTCTTTGTTCTTTGACAGATGTTACTTTGTGAGATCTCTCTGATGCTTGATCCACTATTTACTTATTACATTCTTATTTGAGTTGAGTTAAATACTCGAATAAACGAGTAGGCTATGACATATGCCTTTCAATCTCCCCCTATTTGCTTGTTAGACAATAACAACAAATACCTAGAGGATAACTCAACTAACAAATAAGAAAAAGATATGAACAGTAATGTAAAGTAAATAGCAGAAAAGTTCTGGATTATATTTAACATTTTCCAGATTCCAAATGAAATTTACAAGTGAATACAAGATAGATGTTCCTCTAGCCTGAACATATAACTACATTAGACTATCTTGATTCATAACGCTCTAATCATATTACATTGAGTTTTGAGCTAATTGACTTTAGTTGTCTTCTCTTCTGACTTCACCTTCTTCTAAATCTTGAAGCAATTCCTTGTCAAAAACACGATCCTTTTCTGAAGTGAAGCTTGCAGGTCTAACTGGTTGAACTCCAACTGTCTTCAACTTATTCTTGAGTTGATTGTACCTTTTAACATTCTTCTCACAATAAGCTTGAATCAAGTCAGCAGCTTGAGTCTTCAACATGGATGAATATCCAGCTGTTCTCAAATGATGTTCCATCCAGACCAGATGCTTAGCTGAGTAGTCTTTAAGAGATTGTACATCTAGCTGACAGATTTGAAGACAATCAGACTTAAAGAATCTCACTTGATGAGGATTGTTGACCACTTGAGGACTAGCCCTGCTGGCAAACTCTTTAAGTCTTTCCCGAAGAACTTCATTCAACTCTGAGCTTCTTTTCACTTTGTTTAAAAGAACCCAAATCTCTGACAACGAACGATTCTCGAATAGATGAAGTGACACCTTGAATGATCCTTCACTCTGACAATATACAAAAATGCTCATCTCATTTAGGGATCTATCAAAAGCAGCTGTGATCCTTGAGACTTCAGTCTTGATAGCATTCATGTACATGTCATTGTTAGGATTTGAGATTTCCAGCTTGTCCAGAAGATGTAAGAACTGCCTATCATTGTTAGTGCATAGCTGAGGCATATCGAGTACTCTCCTAGCTTCATCCCACTTTTCACCAATCTTCAGTTTGACATCTCTTCTCCTTTCTTGAGCTTTAATGTCATGAAGACGTTGCTTTTGAAGAGTTTCTGTTCTTTGAATGTCTTTTCTCCTGTCAATGATCTGTGAGACCTTCTTAAGTTCAGCTTCTTTTCTTTGCATCTCTGACTTTTCTTTCTGAAATTCTTTCTCAAACCTAGGATCCACTGTATCTTCTTCTTCCCAATCTTCAAAATCACTTTCTTCTTCAGCTTCAAATAACCCATCTTTATCTTCCTGAGCTGGTTCAGTGGGAATGTCAAAAATATCGAAGTCATCCTGTTCTCCACTGTAGTAGGCATCATCAGCCTTTCCTTTATCTCCAGCAGAAGTATCTTTTTCTTTCCCTTTGGAACTCCCTCCTTTCTTCTCCCCCTTAGTTGAGGGATCCTCTACAGACTTTCCTTTGAAACCTCCACCACTTCCAGAGCCTGATCCTCCACCAGACGGTCCTTCAAAATAAGCTCTTTGTTCTTCATTAGGGCAATGAGAATTCTTGATCATGTAATATAAGTGCTTCATGCCTTCATTCAGATGTTCCATGCCCGTCTCTATCTTTAGAAATCTTGAGTTGTCTAGTGAATGATTCATCTCAACAAGGTCTTCAAGAGAAGTCATTCTTGTATGTAGGGAGCAGAAGTTGGATATGTCATCAGCTGATAAGTTTGGAGTGTCCTGAATAGAATTGAGCTTTGGTATTACAGCAGTCTTTAAATCTGAGATGTCATTCCTTATGATTGCAAGCTGATTGTCGACAGAGGTGGAAGAAGAAGACCGTTCAACCACTTGTGCTTTGAATGCTTGAGCTTCAGCTTGACTTTTGGCAAGTTCTTCTTTCAGGGCAGCAATCTGAGCTAACAGGTTGACAGTATCAGTGTCTGTGTGTGCTCTCACCTGAATTTCACTCATATTTGGTTCACTCATCTCACGTGCATGTGTTTCTCTCAATATGATTGCTCGTGAGGAGTCTTCCAATTGCTGTTCTTGTGTACCTGCATAAAAAATCACCCTAGCCTCTTCAAGAGAGGTCAGTGGTGGTGCAATGGGAATTCGCGAGTCCCGATCCTCAGTCAATGCTATCAAATCTTTTGGAACAGATGTCTGAATTGCTTCAGGGATAGATTGACCGAGTTGCCCTCCACTTTCTCCAGATAAATCTGCGAGTGGAGAATCCCATAAGGGAGCCAGAGGTGTTTGATCTGGGAGGGGAGAAAATGACTCTATTAAAGATGGCGGAGAGTCAGATTTTCCCTCTGAAGCATGTGAATGCTCTTCTGCCGTAACTATGGCAGGCACTGTAACCGACTCGACGTGCACTCCTCGCTGGGTGTCCTGAGTATTATCTGGGGAAGTGTATGGTTCCATTGTGAGTAATGGAATTGTGCTTGACTCAGTACAGGATGCCATGGCCCGATGGCGAATTTCAATAGATGCATCCTGTTGAGAGGATGCCTCTAGTAACTGTTCATTGGCCATTTCAAAGTCCATGTCCTGTTGGGAGGACAAGGATGGGCTTTCAGATGCCTCAGAATAGGTTTTTCTTTTCTTAGGAGGAGGCAGAGCTGAGGGTTCACTCAAATTTGACATTTTACTACTTCCTAATAATCTTCTGGGTAACATTTTTGACAGTGGGGGAGAGGGTGAGATAGAATGAGACTCTGTGTTTGGCTCTATGACCTGGGATTGAAGCTGTGGTTCTACAACTTCATGGTCAGCCCTATCAACCACTGAGGGTCTGTTAACAGAAGTAGGAAGAGAGTGAGAGAGAGGAATTACTACCTGTAATGGAAGAGTCTGGGTGGCTTGTACCACTGGAGGTTGAGGTTGCTGTTCATGGCCGGGTAGATTAAAAATAGGTAAAGGAATATAATTGGCCATGAAAGCAGATACAAGTACTGGTACTTGCATAAATTTGAAGGTTGTGTCTTGGCGAGTGTAAATCTTTTTGCTAACTGGTGGGGGTTCAGTTACAGCAGAGTTAGCAAAAAGTGATTTGTGTTCAGGGGTGAGTAGATGATCTGCTATGAGCATAAGAAAACGAGCATAGTAACATGATACCCTACGATTTGTAGAATGATCACGTAAAGCAGAAGTTAGACGTCTCAGGAGAATGGGAAAAAGAAGTTTGCCAAAATTGATCCTTTGATTGAAAACAACCGCAAGACCAATATACTGCAGGGTGGAAGTAATGTTATGAAAATTAGATTTTGTGCAGTTGGCAAACACTTTGGAAAGTGTATCGAAGAAAATATCCCATTCAGACACCAAATTTGATTTAGAAAGTTTGGTTAAATTGATCACCCCCTGATAGTGAATGGCATTGAAAAAATTTGTGATATCATTTTCAGAGGGTAAATTACAGAAATTGTCTAGTGGAAAATTTAAAGCACGATTGACGACTGTTTCATCAACTACATACTGTGTGTTTGCGATGGTGAATGAAAAAGATTTTGAATCATCGGCCACAGTAGAAGTTGTGCAAATCAGTCTAAGAAGATCGACGTTTAAAATCACATTTGATTTAATAGCAGAGCTAACAATCGAATGATCATTTAAAAATCTAATCCACGGCTTAAATTTTTCAACATCACATTTTTCCGGATTAAAATAACCAACTTGATTATGCGCGACAATTTGGAAATTGAGAGCCATTTTTTTTTTTTTTTTTTAAAAGAAAAATAATAAGACACAAGCTTTTCAGAATTTTAAGAATAATATTAAGAAAATTCGAATTAATTAAATTAATTTAATAATTCGAATTAAATTAATTATAATCGAAAAATTTAGACCGAAATGTATCTCGTTAAAATTCTTAACTCACAAGCACAATTTTGATACACCAAAAGACACAAGTAAGAAATTAAAATTAAAATGGAATTTGAAGGGGCAACTTGATTTTAATTTGATTTTTGCGTTTTTTATAATAATTTTTATTATTTTAAGAAAAATTTCAGCAGCACTTCTTTATGTATATACTTGTATGTATATATCACAAAGTGATGATTAAGTGTGCTGAGTAAAAACTCGAGCAAAGAAATGAATCAGATTTTTTTTTTTTGATTTGGTTTGTCTTGTTCGAGGAGAGAGAAGAGAGTAAAAGAGGAGAGAAAACAGTTAGAATTTTTAAGAAATGAACTGCTAGGTTGAAAGTGATTCAAAACAATTCAGCAACACCCTTATATAACAGCTGGTATGACAATCCGGGATTGTCATACCGATTGTCATACCAGGCAAAAGAAGAAAAATAAAACAAATAAAAAGAGTATTAAAAATATAACTGGTATGACAATCTGATAGTCATACCGATTGTCATACCAGTACAAAATAATTCTGATATTAATTTTATTACTGGCATGACAATCAATAGTCCTACCGATTGTCTTGCCAGTTATAAAATTAATCTGATATTTTAAAATAAGCAATAATTATATACTAAAATGATTTTCAGCAAGACAATTTCAATTGTCTTGCCGATAGTCTTTGCAGTATTAATATAAAATGAATATGCACAGACATCTAATTAAGTACTGAACCTTCATTTCAAAAATAGTAAAACTGAAATAGTAAAACTGAAATAGTAAAACTTATAATTTTTACAGAAACAAAGATAATATATCAGAATTAATTATTTTTATTCCAAAAAATAGATTTCTGTTGAATTTTAGCAAATAAAATTCATAGAAAAATATTTTTAGAGGAAATAAAATATTCTGAGATATTTTCAATTAACAAGTAGAGTAAATAACCATAGATAAGATAATATATATTACATAGAAATAAGCAAGAAATATGATAAAATGATAAAATAAATTTGCAAATGAATTTTTCATTTATGAAAAATTTATTTGTAAATTCATTCAAGAACAGATTCCAGATATTAATTAAGTTAATCACTAAAACTATTTAACATGCCCAATTTACCAACTAATCTGGTAAATGTGGATTCGTCAAGTGGTTTAGTGAAAATATCTGCTATTTGTTCTTCTGTTGGAACAAAAAATAGTTCAACAGTACCATTCATGACGTGCTCTCTAATAAAATGATACCTGATGTCAATGTGCTTTGTCCTCGAGTGCTGCACAGGGTTGTTGGTGATGGCTATTGCACTTGTATTGTCACATAAAATAGGAATCTTGTTCAATACAGAGCCATAGTCTCGTAGTTGATTCCTAATCCACAAGATCTGAGCACAGCAGCTTCCAGCAGCAATATATTCAGCCTCGGCCGTTGAGTTGGAAACTGTTTGCTGTTTCTTGCTGTACCATGAGACTAGCCTGCTTCCTAGGAATTGACAACTTCCTGAGGTGCTTTTCCTATCAACAACACTTCCTGCGTAATCTGAATCTGTATATCCAACAAGGTTAAAACCAGATTCTTTAGGGTACCAAATACCTAGATTTGGTGTTCCCTTAAGATATCTTAAGATTCGTTTAACAGCAACGAGATGAATATCTCTAGGATCCGCTTGGAACCTTGCACATAGGCATGTAGCATACATAATATCTGGTCTACTTGCAGTAAGATAGAGTAACGAGCCAATCATACCTCTGTAGCTTGTGACATCTACCTTAATGGAGTTTTCACATGGTCCAAGCTTGACAGCTGTAGTTGATGGAGTCCTTGCTGATGCAGAATCCTCTAGATTGTACTTTTTGAGGAGTTCCTTGAGATACTTGGATTGACAAATAAATGTTCCATCTAACCTTTGATTTACTTGTAATCCAAGAAAGAACTTCAGCTCTCCCATCATGCTCATTTCAAACTTGCTGTGCATTAACTTAGCAAATCTCTTACAGAGATTATCATTAGTAGACCCAAATATTATATCATCCACATAGACTTGGACTAATATAGTATCATTCTTATGTTTTTTAGAAAAGAGAGTTTTGTCTATGACACCTCTAATAAAGCTATTTTCAATAAGAAATTCAGAGAGAGTGTCATACCATTTTCTTGGTGACTGTTTTAGCCCATAGATAGCCTTGAAAAGAAAGAAGACAAAATCCATATGATCTGGATCTTCAAAACCAGGAGGTTGCTCTACATATACCTCTTCATCCAACTTTCCATTCAGAAAGGCGCTCTTGACATCCATTTGATAAACTTTAAAGTTTGAAAATGCTGCGAATGCCAGAAATATCCTTATGGCCTCAAGTCTAGCCACTGGAGCATAGGTTTCATCATAATCAATACCTTCAGCTTGAGAATACCCTTTAGCTACCAGTCTTGCCTTGTTTCTTGTAACCACACCATCTTCATCTAGTTTATTCCTGAATACCCACCTTGTACCAACAGCTTTCTTGTGTACAGGCCTAGGTACCAGTTTCCAGACTTGTTGACTTTCAAACTGATTGAGTTCATCTTGCATAGCAATCACCCAATCTGGATCAGTTAGTGCTTCTTCAATTTTCTTAGGTTCTATCTCAGAAAGAAATCCTGAGAACAGACACTCATTTTGAGTAGCACGTCTAGTTCTGACTCCAACATCTGGATCACCAATAATCAACTCAAAAGGGTGAGCTTTATTCCAGACTGTCTGTCTTGGAAGATTTGATCTTGATGATTCGCCTTGAAATTCATTGTGATGTTGTGTCCTACTAGATGATCCTTCAGCATCTCCCCCTGAGTTGTTGCCATGTTGACTTGAAGATTCTCCGTCAGTAGCAGTGGTATCTCCATTGTTTCCAGAGTTTCCATCACTATTACCTTGAGTATTATCAGGATTAACAGGTTCTTCAACAGCAACAACCTCAGGTTCTTGACCATGTTCTGACTCTGAATCTGACATATCATCAAACTTCAGTTTCTCAGAAGGATCTTCAGTTTGGATACTAGGGAGTTTAGTGTCATCAAAAGTAACATTGACACTTTCAGTTACTTTGTGTTGATCAATGATATACACTCTATATGATCTTCTTCCATATCCAACAAAAATACCCTCATATGCCTTTGCCTCGAACTTACCACGACGATCATCTCCATCCTTGAGCACGAAGCATCTGGCACCAAATACATGAAAGTATTTGATAGAAGGTTTCTGTTCATTCAAAATCTCATAAGGAGTTTTCATGAAGTCTTTGTTGATTAGAGTTCGATTCTGAGTATAACATGCAGTATTGACAGCTTCAGCCCAAAAGTACATTGGAAGACCTGATTCATTTAACATCGTTCTTGAAGCTTCAATCAATGTACGATTCTTCCTTTCTACCACTCCATTTTGCTGAGGGGTTCTAGGAGCTGAAAATTGTCTGGTAATCCCTTTGTCTGTACAGAATCCAGTTAGAAGTGCATTCTTGAATTCTGTTCCATTATCTGACCTTATTGCTCTAACAGGGACGTTAGAATCTAACTCAATCATCTTGATATGATCAATCACAACTTGTGGTGTTTCATCCTTTGAGTGAAGAAATAAAACCCACGTATACTTGGAATAGTCATCAACTATCACAAGACAGTAACACTTCTTTGACATAGAAAGGATATTAACTGGTCCAAATAAATCCATGTGCAATAATTGCAGAACACCAGTTATGGAAGATGTGTCAGTGCCTTTGTGACTTGCTTTCTTTGACTTTCCTTTCTGGCAAGCCTCACATAGTCCTTCTGGAGAGAATTCCAGCTGAGGCAGACCTCTTACCAGTTCTCTTTTGACAAGAGAATTCATTGTCTTGAAATTGAGATGGGAAAGTCTCTTGTGCCATAGCCAACTCTCATTTGACGATGCTTTTGCATAGAAACAATTGACTTCAAGATTGCTTCCAGAGTTCATGTCAGCTACGAACAGATTTCCTTTCCGTATTCCCATTAAAGAGGGTTTTTCACTTTTCTTGTGTAGAATCTGACACTTCAGCTTGTCGAATAAAACATTGTAGCCGTTGTCACAGAACTGACTAATGCTAAGCAGATTGTGTTCAAGTCCTTGCACAAGATATACATTTTCAATGATAACATTTCCAGCTTGCAAACAGCCATATCCCTCCGTTAAACCTTTGCTGTTATCTCCAAAGGTAACCACTGGGCCAGCTTTCTCAACCACATTTGATAGCAGGGCTCTATCTCCGGTCATATGTCTTGACGATCCACTGTCAAGAATCCACACTACCGGTTGTACCTGTTTAATGCCCTGCAATACAAATGGATTAGAACTTCTTCGGAACCCAAGCTTGGCTGGGTCCGGCATACTTGTAAAATTGGCCTTTATCAGGCAAAACAACATTCTTAATTTCACTATTCTCAACATTCTCAATGACTGAACATTTGACCTTTAAAACAGCCTTATCAGATTTATGTTTAGGCTTAGGCACAAATGTCTCCTTTCTAACTTTAGGAGGACTAACAGTCTTAGACCTATCATGCTTTCTATTATTCACATGCTGACGAGGAGTAGTCTTATCATTAGAAGCATGCTTACCATTAAAATAAGCAAACAACAGATTAAAAGCACAAGACATACAATCAGGAACACCACATGCTTTATGAGAAGGATTAACAATAGGCAACTTATGCATGGTAGACATGGCATTTGTGCTATCCAACTCATGTGTGTCTGAGTTAGTCTCAGTTGCTTTCACAACCTTGACTGGAACTTTTGACACACTTGACTTGGAGACAGTTTTCCCATTAGCATTATCTTCAGCACGAATTTCTTCTTGAATAATAAAAGAGGTCTCATCAAATGGTTCAGCAATTGATTCCTTATAGAGGGGTTCATCAACACCCTTAAGCACATGTGGTACTTCCCTGCCTTTAGCACATACATGAGGAGGGGAGTTTATGCCTAATTTTCCAATAGCAGCATTGTAATCATAACCTATTCCATGTGTTTGATTAACAGCTTGCTTATTGTAAAACTCTTTGGACTTCGAACAAGAATTAAAGTAAGCTTTAACCTTAGCCTCAAGACCAGTGATCTTGTCTTTGAGAATAGTTTCGAGTTGTCTATAACAGTCAACTCTATTCTCTAGAAAAGATACTTGGTCTTTAAGTTTATCTTGACTAATGTGCACAAGTCTTAATTCATTGACCTCTTTCTCAAGGTCTTTGATTTGTTGATTTAACAATTCATTATCACGACGAGCACAATCTAAGTTACCTCTTAGATGATAAACCATTTCAGCATCAGAAAGTTTTACCTCTTTTCTTGACGATGAGGTGCTTGCATCACTAGCCATGAGAGCAAGATTCCCAACTTCTTCATCTTCACTGTCAGTATCATCCCAACTTCTTCCCTTTGCCAGGTACGCCCTTTCAGATTTACTCTTCTGATTAGAATCATAAGAGTTCTTCCTTGCCTGTTTTGGCTTTCTGCATTCTGTGGCAAAGTGTCCCAACTCATTACAATTGAAGCATCGGATGGTGCTTCGATCAACCATCCCTGTTTTATACCCACCACTGCTGGTGTTAGAGGATGAAGATCCACCTTTCTGGAATCTGTTGTAGTTGGACTTGTACTTGAACTTGGGATTCCTTTTGAATCTGATATTTGAGAATCTCTTGACAATCAGGGCCATTGACTCATCCTCCAATTGCTCCAGTTCTTCCAAGGAATAATAATCATCTCCTGATTGATTGGTAGTAGGAGAATCAAATTCTGCTACTATAACATTGTCTTCAACCTTGGAAGACTGTACCATTCTGTCTGACTGTTGAGATTGTTGTTGATATAGTGGTTGTTGTTGTTGTTGTTCATCAGCTACCAGAGCAGTAGACGTGCTGACCACCCTTCCTTTCCCGTAAACCTCCTTCTGCTGAATCTGCTCCAACTCATAAGTCTTTAACACACCATAGAGCCTTTCCAAAGAAATCTCACTCAGATCTCTTGCTTCTCTTATGGCAGTGATTCTATGTTCGAGATGAGTTGGCAGTGTCAAAAGGAACTTTTTGTTGACCTCCCTGATGGAATAGTATTTACCATTAATATTCAGGTTATTGATCAATGCATTGTACCTCTCAAACACTTCAGTGATTCCTTCTCCTGGATTGGATTTAAAGTATTCATACTCAGAGGTTAGGATTTCTAGTTTGTTCTCCCTAACTTCCTCTGTGCCTTCATTAATAATCTCAATAGTTTCCCAGATATGTTTGGAATCTTTACAATTCATCACATGTCTATTCATTAGGGGATTAAGGGAATCTACTAAGATTAATTGAAGGCTAGCATCCAGGGAAGATTCTTCTATTTCAGCAGGAGAGAAGTCCTCAGGATCCTTCATATAAGTTCTCGCTTGGGTGATCACCACATCATTCTCTATTACCTCTGGTTCAATAACCATAGGTATTTTTGGACCCTTCTTCAACACTTGCAAATATTTGGGATTAGCAACCTGTAAAAACAGTAGCATCTTCTTCTTCCACATCACATAATTTTCTTTATCGAAAAGTGGAATTTTAACGGTTCCAACTTTTTGTGTAGTCATTATGAATTTTTGAGTGAATAAAAATTCAATAAGTGAAAGAAACACAAAAGTCTAGGATCTAGATTTGTACGTTAATCAGAAGGCTCTGATACCAATTGTTAGGTCCCAATTTGTTTGTAGAAGGGGGGTTGAATGCAAACAATACCGTTTCGTCGAATAAAATGCGGAATAAAATTGTGAAACAAAATTCAAGTTAAATAAAACTTTTATTAAACTTGAAAGGTGTTACAACTACGGTATCGATTACAAGGGTTTAATCTCAAATCAATTATTACAAAATTAGAATAAATTCGACATGAACTTTTTCTATTTTTGTAATTAAAAGATCAAATGCTAAAAGCGATTTGAGATTAAGTTCTAGGGATTTTAATCCGCTAGATTGATATACAAGAACAAGATAAGTAATTCTAGTGGTTTGGATTTAACATTAACAAGCTAGAATATTTGATCTTGAATAAGCAGATGGAAGATGAAATATTTTGTCTTTGTTCTCTGCTTTTTCTTGTTCTGTGTTTTTGGCTGCTCTGTTTTTGCTGTGTATTTTAGATGATGTCTTCTGCTTCTATTTATCAAAACAGTCAAAGTTGTTGAACTGCAGTGACAATCTTTTTAAGCTTGAATGACTTTCGGTGAGACAATCTTATTAGAGCTAGGAAGACAATTAAAATGAACTAGCAAGACTTTCGGTATGACTATTGATTGTCATACCGATTGTCATATTAGTTCAAATGAAATTGTTTTTCTGAATACTTAATTGATTTTATTCTAATTGAAAATTCTATCAATTCAATTAACTGAATTAGCAAGACATTCGGTATGACTATCAATTGTCATACCGATTGTCATGCTAGTTCAATCAGTTGTCTTTTTAGAATTATCACAGATTTTAATCAATTAATATTCTGAAAATCCTTAATATTAATTCTAAATTAATTAATCACTTTAATTCAATTAATCAATAAATTAATCCTTGCAGATAGAATTTATTTTCTTAATTAAATTATATGACTTAATTAAATTAATAGAGAATTAATACTATCTCTGAGCAGCATCCATTCTTCAGACAATCTTCGAGACTTATGAATCAATTCCGTCACTTCAATGCTGACACTCGATGTACTGTCTGGTTCATGAGTGACTAACTTTTGTGACGTTTCTTCATGTCTTGACTTTGTTGTTCTGATTGAATCCTTGTAATAAATGATACCTTGACGAGATCTCTGTCACTTGATTAATTCCACGATCTTGATTTATATCACTGAGGCATGATCAACTTCTTGAACTTCTTCCAGTGAATCTTCAAGACTGCAGATGAACAATGTTTCTTTGTTCTTTGACAGATGTTACTTTGTGAGATCTCTCTGATGCTTGATCCACTATTTACTTATTACATTCTTATTTGAGTTGAGTTAAATACTCGAATAAACGAGTAGGCTATGACATATGCCTTTCAAACTGATAAGGAGTCATGCCTTTAGCTTGATTGATCAAAGAAATATTCTGAGTGTAGCAGGCACAATTAACAGCTTCAGCCCAGAAATATGTTGGTAATTTTGATTCTTCAAGCATTGTTCTAGCAGCCTCAATTAAAGATCTGTTCTTTCTTTCAACTACCCCATTTTGCTGAGGTGTTCTTGGAGCTGAGAACTCATGCATGATTCCATTTTCTTCACAGAACAGCCTCATTGTCAAATTCTTGAACTCAGTTTCATTGTCACTCCTGATATTCCTAACCTTCAAGTCAGGATGATTATTGACTTGCCTGATGTGATTGATAATGATTTCACTTGCTTCATCCTTTGATCCAAGAAAATAGACCCATGAAAACTTTGAGAAATCATCTACAATCACCAAGCAATATCTTTTTCTTGCAATTGACAATACATTGACTGGTCCAAACAAATCCATATGTAGCAGCTGTAATGGTTCATCAATTGTTGTTTCAAGCTTCTTTTTGAATGATGCTTTCCTTTGTTTGCCTTTTTGACAAGCATCACACAAACCATCCCTTGAGAATTCAACAAGAGGAATTCCTCTAACTAAGTCCTTTTTGACTAGATCATTCATTGTCTTGAAATTCAAATGGGATAGCTTCTTGTGCCATAGCCAACTTTCAGCTGAACTTGCTTTGCTGAAGAGACAAGTAATAGATTCTGCATCTGTAGAGTTGAAGTCAGCTAAGTACACATTTCCTTTTCTAACTCCAGTTAGAACCACTTTGTTGTCTTTCTTACTGGTGACAACACAGGCTTCTGAATTGAAGGAAATTGTATTCCCTCTATCACATAGTTGACTGATGCTCAGTAAGTTGTGCTTGAGACCATCAACTAATGCAACTTCATCGATTATGACATTCCTTGTTGAAATCAAGCCATATCCCATAGTAAACCCTTTGCTGTCATCTCCAAAGGTTATGCTAGGGCCAGCTCTCTCCTTAAACTCTGTGAGCAGGGAGAAATCTCCTGTCATGTGTCTTGAACAGCCACTGTCCAAGTACCATAGATTTCTTCTTTTTCCCTGCACACCATAAAATCAATCAAGTTGACTTTGGTACCCAAGTTTTCTTGGGTCCATTCTTGTTAGCCTTTCTCCTAGACTTCATTCCTCCTGCATCTTTAGACTTAGGTAACTTTGAGTCAACCTTGATCTTAGATGTAGTTGGTTGAGGTGTAGGGTTAGTCACAGAATCATTTAGCACATTTGGAATTTGATAAGGCATGGATTGTGCAAGCATGTTATTCCATATTGGCATATTGTATGGCATTTGAGGCATACTAAATGCAGCAAGATAAGGATTGTTAAAATATGGCATGTTTGCAAAATGTGCATAAGGATTCTGTTGAGACATAACAGACATAGCATGCAGAGGTGATGCAGATATATTAGGCATGGAAGAGGGCACAGGTATGGGAGTTTTCTTAATAGATTTGCAATTAGTAGATAGATGATTAACACTACTACAATGCACACAGCTTTTTCTAGGAGCATACTAATCAGGTGTGTAATTGTTATATTTGTTAACCCCTACCTTCCCATTTCTATTAGATTTCCTTTTAGTTTCCTTTTTATCCTCAACCACTTTGAGCCTATTCTTTAACTGTTCTAAGGTCATGTGTCCTATATTCACCTTACTGAAATCTTTGGATGTGCTTGCTTCTTCTTTGACAAAGTTCTTGGAAGTTGAACCAAACTTTTTGTTGAGTTTCCTTAGATTTTCACTTTTAGAAACATCTGCCTGTTTTAATTGAGGAACCTTCAACGGATGCTCCTTTTCTTCCTTCAACGGATAATTTTCATCATCCGTTGATTCCACATCCGTTGACAGCCCATCAATTAATTCCATTTTCTTTTTGTTTTTATCCCAGGCAGTCTCACAAAATGATTCAATTCCTTGGACCTTGATAATTTGAGCACTAACATCCCTAGATGTCTTCCAGGCTTTAATCACCTCTTGCTCTCTCTCTAATTGATTAGAAAGTATTTCTACTTTCTTAACAGATTCAGCTAGTTCATTTTCAACAGATATACAATGTAGCTTAGTTTTCTCTAGGTCAATCAACTTATCTTCTAACACAGCATTTCTATTACTTAAAAACAAATTGTTCTCTTTAATCCTACTATTTTCTTTAGCAAGAGATTTAAGAGACATACGTAAATGATACAGTTCAGTAGACATGTCATTAAAAGCATCATTGCACTCTTCTTTAGTAAGCTGTGTTAAATCAGTAGTGATTACCTGGTTGCTTGATGAACTAACTTCATTTTCCTTAGAATCAGCCATGAGAGCCAAGTTGACATATTCCACATCTTCATCCTCTTCTTCTCCATCAGCTGCCCAGTCTTTTTCTTGAGTAATGAGAGCCCTCTCCTTTTGCTTGAGCAGATCAAAATATTTCTTTTTGTAATCTACTTGGTCAAATTTCTTCTTTTCAGAAGTTGGCTTTCTGCACTCACTTGCAAAGTGTCCACTTATACCACAATTGAAACACTTGAACTTGGATTTGTCCACCATGTTCTTATGAGGTTTAGTGGCTCTAGTGTTTTTCCTAAATTTCATCTTTGCAAATCTTCTGGACAGAAATGTAAGATGCTCATCAATACCATCAGAGTCATCTTGGCTGGAGTTGTCTTCATTCTCAGCAACTTGCTCCTTACCCTTGCTTGATTCTGATTTGCTTGTGCCATCTTTGGAGTTTAATGTTGATCTCACAGTTTCTTGTCTGCATTCTTTCTCATTTTCAGCTACCAAGGCAACTGAACCTCCTTTCTTTCTTCCCTTCTCCAATACCTCATCCTGTTCCAGCTCTAGTTCATAAGTCTTCAAGATTCCATATAATCTTTCAAGAGTGAAGTCCTTATAATCTTGAGAGTTTCTCAAGGAGACAGTCATGGGTTTCCATTCCTTTGGCAAGGATCTTAAAAATTTAAGATTTGAATCCTTCACCTGGTACACTCTACCATACAGCTTCAGTCCATTCAACAGCTTTTGGAATCTATTGAATGTGTCATTTAAAGATTCATTTTCTTCAAAATGAAAATACTCATACTGTTGAATGAGAAGCTGCATTTTGTTTTCTTTTACTTGTTCTGTACCTTCACACAGTAGCTGAACTGTGTCCCAAACCTCTTTGGCAGTTGTGCAATTTATCACATTATCAAACATATCCTTGTCAAGACCATTAAACAAAATGTTCATAGCCTTCTTATCCTTGTGGACTTCTTCTGTATCTTCCATTGTCCATTCTGCTCTAGGTTTTGGAATGGATTGACCAACAGCAATTGTGGCCGTAGCAACTGTGGCTACTTTGTGGGGAATGTGAGGACCATTCTCAATACAGTTTACATAACCTTCATCTTGGGAGAGTAGATGAAGGTGCATTTTCACCTTCCAATGGTGATAACTGTCTTTGTCAAGAACTGGGATTTTTACTCCAATATCCTTCTTACTCATCTTTGTTAGTTTCCAAGATCTTTAAACTCTTTGTGTGTCAAGAGCTCATTCTGATACCAATTGTTATTCCTAATGAACTAACAATGAGATTTACAGAAGGGGGGGTTGAATGTAAATCTCAAAACTTTTTCAAGTTTTGAGCAGTTTCAAAGGCTATGTGTTTAAGACAAACAAGTGTATGAATTGCTTTAAGCTAATACTGACAGATATATATTCAAACACTAATGTAAAGAACACAACAGACCTTAAAAACTTTTCTGGTGGATTGTTGTTCCACCAGAGATGGTATTTCAGAAAATCTGTGATTCAAGAAGTTGATCACAGCTGCGTCCTAGTACAAACTAGATAATTTTTCTCTCAAGATTTTCTAAACAGCTCTGGAAAAATTCTCTTCTAATTACTAGCTGCTACTTGGTTTATATATTACCAAGTGTACAAGTGAAGACAAAGATAAAAATACAATAATAAAATAAGTTCTCCACTTGTTTCTTTTCCATTTTTACTCCAGTGCATTGTTGACTATTGCCTCTTTATGCTAGAGTAGAACGGCTGCTTTTTCTGATGTTCCTGAAATAGGCTACCACATCTCAGTTGTCTCTGTCAACCCATGTGCCTCTGTTTGTAGGTACAACTACCACTTGTCAACTGCTATTTAACAGAACATCTGTTGAAGCCTTCATCCGTTGATGGCTTTATCCGTTGATGTGTTAGCAGTTGAAGCTCTATCCGTTGATGCACTCATCCGTTGAAGAATGTTATCCGTTGAAGCTTTAGAGACATCCGTTGAAGCTCTGTTTCTCATCCGTTGAAGGTCTTTAAGTTATCCGTTGACACCATTTCATTTATACAAAATTACAAGGCATGAAATACTTACAATTGGCCTTCCTATCTGCATATCCTCTAGTAGTCAACATGACTTATAATTTCCCTCAACATTTAAGAATTTATATCTCAAATTCAGAGACTGAAATGTGCTACAACACTAGACTTATTTCTAAGTAAAGCTACACCATCAACGGATAGCCAAAATGGTCTTATCCGTTGAGGCTACAAACATTAGATTTCTACTTAAGTGTTTTGTTAAACATATCATCAAACTAATGCACATATATTCCTAACAATCACAACACAGCAAGCCATCATGTTGTTATTTGAGAATGTTTGCAGGATATAACAGCTTAATGCCATTGCTGTTTAAGTATCATGACAACAAGCTATCATAAGACAGTAATCTATTTCAGCAAGCTATGATCACGATTGTCAGAATAACAGCAAGCCAAGATGCACAGTCCAGATTCAACAAGGAAGTCGAATTTCATGGAGATTTTATAGGATCTTCATATATATCAGTTGTAAGGACTTCTCTAATATAATAAACGTGCATGATATATAGAGAGCTCATTTATAAAACATTTTTACTTATTCAAATTGATTTTCTAAAGAATAGGAGTTTGTTTCTCTTTCAAACTCTTTCTCCTATCTTCATTAAAACGTTTTATCCTCTACTAAATAGAAGAGATATTTTCTGAACGTTGGACTTCTGTGTTTCTCTTCTATCTAACGTATACATGAACGTTGGAAAACCATCCCAACGATCTTACACGGTAGAATTGGATTCTAGCCGTTGTAATTTGTTGAGGCTGTTTTCAAACGTTAATGTGTGGTTATATAAGTGGTTTCTTGCAGTTTTTAAAAGAAGATGACTTTGCAAGCAAGAATACATACAACTCCTGATCGTTATTGATTTCAAAATACTCTCGAGCTCTAAATATATACACGTGTTTTATCTTAGAGAGAGTTTATAGTTTGAGTTGTAAACTTTATCACTGATTTGTATTGTTCAATTGTATTGATTAGTTGTTGGATAAGTTGGCTAGGGAAACAAGGGTTTAGTGGTACTTGCTAGAGGAGTTTGTACTACGGGGTAGTATAGTATTAGAGAGCAGGTTCTTAAACAGGGTTTCAGCAAGCCATTATCAGCAGCTGGGATAAAGGGAGATATATTGTTGTATCTTGTAGTTGTAACCTTCATTGATCAATAATATATTCTCTTACCAAGTTGGTAAGGGACCAGGACGTAGACCATAGGGGCTTAGGGGTCGAACCTAACTAAAATTCTTGTGTGTTCTATTTACTTTCCTGCACATTATTTTCTGCATTGCATTTAGTCATCTCAGCTTACTATCATTGTCAGATTATAGTTCAGTTGATAAAATCTCAGTAAGCTATTATCGGGTAAAATTTAAAAGTAATCCTAGTTAGCCATAATCACCTATTCACCCCCTCTAGGTGTAATTTCATAAACTATTAAAATTCAAAATTGAAATACAAATCTTATAAAATATATTTAAAAGTACTATGAAAAGTAGGCGTAAACTATTTTTTTCAAAATTATTACTAGAACCGAAAAATTGTAAAATATTATTATTACAGCGTTAAAATACAAATCCCAAACAACTTTCTAATTAATGATTAAACTTCATAAGATTAAGAAAAAATATATATAAATAAAAGAAAAATGATTACATAACCATATTATGTGATATGGTTAAAATATTCTCTTTACAAATTTATAATATAAAAAAAATCAAGCAATGAAAGAAATAAAGTAAACTATAATAAATATGTTATATTTCACGTTATTAATGTCAAATATAAAAATACAATAATATGATCATCAGGTAAATAAAGTTATTTGAATAATAAAAATAATAGTAATTTTGATAAAAGATATTGATATTAAAAAGTAAATAAACCAACTCATTTCGTCAAAAAAAATCTTATATATATATTATTGTAATTAGGATTTAGTGATCATGACTAATATGATAATTAGTAATTAATCATTAAAATATAATATCATTATCGAAATGTCGCACATCACCCCTGTGTAATCATCACGTAAATAAAGTTATTAGAATAAAAAAATAATAATATTTTTAATAGAAGATATTAATATCAAAAAGTAAATAACCCAACTCATTTACTATATGTTTGGTTATGAATGTTACAAATTCTATAAATAATAAATTTTGAAAAGAAATAGAATAATTACAAAAAATAAATATAACTTAAAATAAAATACAATTTCAATAAAATGAAAAAAAAATACCTTAAGATTGCAAAGTATATTTTTTAAATGTTATTATTACGAAAACTGAAAATTTATAAAATATTATTAAAAACACACATGAATAAAGTAGTAAGGTACAAACTACAACCAATATTCAATTAGTGATCAAACTTCTTTAATTATATGTCGCAATCAAATATAAAAATGTAATAACAACTAAATAAACAAGTTTGAAAAATATTTTTTTGAAAAATAAATCATTAAACAATAAATATGTACAAATATATATTACATGTTATTGGAATGCTAAAATATTTAAGAATGAAATAAAAGAATAATTATGCATAATAGTGAAATACGGTTATACATTTTAGTAACACTTTAAAAGTCGTAATATTTTTTAAAATTATTAATATGTTATACAAAGGTTGTTTTGATGAAATATAAAAATATAATAATAACTAAATATATAAATACAAAATACTTAAGAAATACAAAATTTTGAGGAATAAAATTTTTATATTAAAATTTAATAAAATAAAGAATAATTATTAATTTCAAAGTTTTTATAAAAAAAATAGTTAGAATCGTCCACGAGTATAAAGCTAGTACTATTATAAGCTAAACATGATTTATATAGTTTGTTCTCGTTAACACCGTCCTAAAAAATATGAAAATATGTTTACACCTTCCAAAATAAATTTTATCTAAATAATTTAATAAGAAGAATTAAATTATATATATAATTTAACTACAAACTCTATGTTATTATCCAACTTAAATTCTAATCACACTAAATTTCTTTTTTACCTCTTTTGTAGGGAACTAAACACTTTCAAAATTAATTTTAATAATTTAAATTATAATATAATAAAATAATTAATAAATTTATATTATATATTATTATAAGCCAAACATGTTTGGTTTGGTCGGTTGATTAGTTAGAATCGTCCCGTGAAAGCTAGTACTATTATAAGCTAAACATGATTTATTTAGTTTGTTCTGTTGTTAACATCTTCCTAAAATATATGAAATATGTTTACACCTTCCAAAATAAATTTTATGTAAATAATTTAATAAGAAGAATTAAATTATATATATAATTTAACTACAAACTCTATGTTATTATCCAACTTAAATTCTAATCACACTAAATTTCTTTTTTACCTCTTTTGTAGCAACCAAACACTTTCAAAATTAATTTTAGTAATTTAAATTATAATATAATAAAATAATTAATAAATTTATATTATATATTATTATAAGTCAAACATTGTTTCGTTTGGTCGGTTGGTTAACATCTTTCTAAAAAATATGTTTACACCTTCCAAAACAAATTTTATGTAAATAATTTAATAAAAAGAATTAAATTATGTATATAATATAACTACAAACTCTATGTTATTATCCAACTTAATTTCTAATCACACTCAACTTATTTCTTAACTCTTTTGTACTTTCAAAAATTAATTATAGTAATTTAAATTATAATACAATAAAATAATAAAAAAAAATCAAAAAAATATTTTAAAAATCTGGGAATTTACCAAAAATGCAACTTTTTGTAAAATTATATGTTATTTTACCAACTTCTGAAAAGATTCGCAAAACATTATAATATTTTTGAAAAAGGTATTTTTGCAATTTTTTTTAAAAAATGTTATTTTTTTGCAAAAAGTTGTAAAACTTAAGTATTTATGGAACCCCCTAAAACAATATCTAAATATTTTAACTTCATTAATCTAAATAATATATAATTTTTTATTTTTTATAATTTATTTTATAAATAATAAATTTGTAAATGTTATAGTTAGGCACGGGTTATAGGCTAGTATATTATAATTTTAATATGTTGTTTGTTGTTATAGAACTTTATATCCGTTTAATAATAATTTTAAGACTATATTTAAGGATGTTCATTAATTTGATTTAACCGTTCAAAATTGAGGGAAATTTTTAATGTTGCATATCTATTATTATTATTATTATTATTATTATATTATTAATAGCCCAACATGGGCCAATTTTGAGACATTTTAATCTTATTAAATTGTGAGATATTTTATTCTATATTAATCTGGAGACATTTTATTCCATAATAAAAGACAAGTTTGCCCATTGCCAGTCGAACGGTTCGCAATTTAAACCTGAGATTTATTTGTTCACAATTTGACAAAGCTGAAGGTGGATGATTAATACATGCGTAGCATAGTTTGACTTCATCTTCGTGGACTGAGAGTTAAACATTGGGAACCGATGGCTCTAGGTGGCATATGCTTATTCTGTGGGTATGGCTGAGCAATCGAATTCCGTTGTTTTGCCGGGGGATCTCAACCTTTCTTCTTGTCTCCTTTCCTATCAGATAATTGCCTGATATTTTTGAAAATTCACTCAAACTTGAGTCTTCACTTGATAGCAAACTAATGGCTTTTTTAAATGATCTTTAAATTGATATCCCTTTTTGCTTGATTTTTTTATCTTTAGAGACAGTCTAGAAGGACTGAATTATTGCGAAAAAAAGTAGGGGAAAAAGCCGACACCATGGTAATTTATGTGTGTGTGTATAAATGACAAATCCAGGTTGACAAAGTTTTGAAACATTGATTATGAATGAGGAGGGTTAAAATTGGATAGTTTTAAAAAAAGATTCCCCAAAAATAAAATAATATATATATATATATATATATATGCGACTTATCGTCATCATTTCAGATTCATATTTTGCATCTGATATCATGACGACAACAAACTCTATTAGATAGACTCTCTTGGGGTCACCTTTATTTGTCTATTCATTTTTATAACTATATTACAATAGCTTCAAGGGAACAAATGGTGTTGAGTTAAAACATAGAAAGGTATTTTGTTTACTCACATTTTAGCCTCCTGCTTTGTGAATTGTTAAGACCTAAGAATATGCAGTATAAGGGTGTGTAAGCGCAGACACATTACCTAATCTATTATTATATAACTCATTCATGCTTTTCTCATCAACATATTATTTTTTAGTTTTAAAAGATTAATATTGGTCTTCATATGTAGACTAATTTGTGAACTATTTTGAAATTCCACCAAAAAATCATATCATCATTCTTAGCTTGTAAATAAAAGAGAACAAAGAAAATGCTGACTAATGTGTCGCATATCTAATTTAGCTTGGTTATGTATGCGGAATGTTTATGATTCAAAAACATGTGATTGAAATATAAGCAGTTCATTATCAAACTTTTTGTAGGTGTTCTGTCTTGAGGGATTTTGGAAGTACACCGTGCATTCTCCTTTGATATTGATGGAATTGTGCAACTTGAATAGTTATGGGATTTATTTCGAAGTAGGACCTCTGAACTTTCACCGGGGGAGCCTGTCACAACAGCTGAAAGTTTCATTATTTTTTCCCATCAGATTTCAAAGTGGTATCAGTGGCACCTGCTAGTGTTGTGCTTATAACATATGTAAGTTGCATTGTCTTTTTTGTTATATTCGATTTTTAAGTGATAGAATGTGTATCTATACTTTATTATAATAGTCGGAATGAGGTATAATTTGTAGTTTGGTTAACGTCTCATTTTGGTTATCTTTTTCCATCACGACCGTCGGATCTTCTTTATCAAATAATCAGAACCGTTAGATCCAAATACTAAAAAAAAATACACTCCACAAGTTCTTAGGTTCGAATCCCGTTAACAACAAATATTAATATTATTATTTATAAAGCTACATATAAGTTCTCATGTTCGAATCCCGCTAACAACAAACATTTATATTATTTATAAAGATACATATAAGTTTTCATATTCAAATGTCACTCACCAACAACAAACATTTATATTATTATTTACGAATAAAATCTCATCAATCATATACTATTTATATTATTTGAACCTAACTTGAAATTATAATTATATAATCATTATTTAGTATTTAATTATTTATATAGAATTTTAATAAAATTATACAAAATAAAATTAAAAAAATATAGATATTAACCAAGACCCGTGCTTCGCACCGGAATGGAGTATAATTTGGTTCAACGGTTACTCCCCAATTTTGATTATTAAAAAAAATATAGTATTATATATTCGCTAAACTACTAAATTATTAAACTACTACACACATAGTCTACTTATCTTACTAAACTACAATCCTAGCTTATCATATTATTAAAAAAATAATGTTATATATTCACTAAACTACTAAATTGTTAAACTAGATATAATATACTTATCTTACTCAACTACGACCACATGTTATCCTATAATTTTTATTACAAATTTCTATTTATTAAATATTTATATAAATATTTTAAAATTATAATATGAGAGGATAAATAAAAAAATTAAATATTAACGGAAATCCGTGCATCACACGAGATTTAAGATCACACGAGATTTAAGTTAGTACTTATAAACGGTCTACCAATCATTTATATCAAATGAATGAAAATTTGCTGATGCTAATTCGGGCTACTCTAAAGTTAATTTTTTCTCGGAATGTAATCAAAGATAAGATTACGCGTAGTGTAGTATGTACTGTATAAATTAAGCAGCTTTATACTTATTCCCGATATTTAACCCAACTTGCATCTATGATAGTATCGGTATTATATGGATGCCTTATCGTCATTTCTTTAATCTAATGTGTGGACAATGTTCTGTTCAGTGATCAAACGCTTTAGCCTCTTCATTTTTTTCTATTCATATAGATTTTACTGCATTGTCATGTCAATGTATGTTTCTTCTCCCAAAAAGATATAAGTTCATGTATGTGATTAAGCCTGGCGCGGATTTTAACTGCTACGAGGGATAATAAATTGTCAATATTATTCTATGATCATTAATTCATTATCACCTACTAGGGATCCTTATATATTCTTAAAACTCCAAATGAAACCAAGAAAATTTCAAATTTTAATTAGTCGTTAACAAGGTTATATTTTTTTTTAAAAAAAATTAGGTTTTTAAGAGTACCCGTTACTTAGTGAAAATTAAAAAAAAACTAATTTTATAATTATCGCTTAAGTCAAGGGTTTGATAAATTTGGCGTTAATTCCGTATAATATTAAGTTAATAGATGTATTGTGATACATAAGATTTTAATTAAGTTACATATTATATTTAGCAAAAAATATTACATTATATCAAGAGTGATGCAGTTTTTCGAAGTACATGTGCGAGCTCCGTGAAAACGAGGTGTTTTAGTGTAATATTAAAGAGCATGGGTATTCGAATAAGTGACTTTCATATTTACGAAACTAGGGTAGTTATACATAGATGTGTTGTTTACTCTGATCTTTACAAAATAGTATAATCTCAGCTTGTAAATGCTTTCTTATTATTTAATATAACTGCAAGTTGATACTCCTTTAATATCTATTTGTACGAGGCTCCATGTGATCGTTGCAATTAGAACCTGCAGATGTTGAAGGGCCTAAACTAATTAAACATTTATTCAAATAAAAATGAAGGATAGCTCCAAGAATTTCATAAATGTAAATGCAGAATACCAAGGTCATAAATTTTTGTGTTGGATTGGGTTTCTGTATTCACTTACTCGTAAGTGGGAACTCTATTATAATATGGGACCCTGCGGCATGCGGTTAAAGTGAAACACTATACTTTTCCCATGACCCTTAAATGTCTTCGCTTTTATATAGTTATAAAGAAATATAGAGAATAGGCAGTCTTTGGCAAGCTTTGTTATGTAATTTTTAGATTAAGAGTTAGTGGGATTTATTGATCATGTGGATGTTACTGAAAATTTTAAGGGTTCAGGTTAACTAACAAAATCAACTTAATAATTCCAACAAACTCATAGACATAAACTTCTAAAAAGTAAGCATGTTGGCAAGTGCCTCAGTCAAAAACAAAAATTTGTATCCATGTTATTTCTCAAATTTCCCTAATTCAAAACTACTTCCTTCATCTTAAAATTATCTGATTTCATGTAAAAATCTTAACATCAATTCTTGTGTTTAGAAAATACTAAAAACAATCATTAAGGTCTCCCCCGCCTTTGTTGAAACACAACCGTCACAAAACATAATATATTATACCCAACTAATTTTAAGTACCGTAAAAAAGAAGTATTCTCCTTTGATGACTATAAAAATCAGTTTAGCTAATTTATAAAAAACCTGGTGTTGACTGAATTATCAAAATGTGTAATAAGTTTGAATATTAATGGACTTCCTTGAAAGGAACCAATTTGAGGGCAATAAAAATACGAGGTTAATTTTGAGGTGAAGTGGCCAACCGGGCTAATAAAGTATCAAGTGTGATTTTTATTAGGTCTTCGGCTTTAGTGTTTCTGCCTTATAGAGTAGGTTTGGATGTTAAATTTATTTCAAAAACATAAAAATTTCAAAAGAAAGTCTTTATAATTTCTTTTTATACGCATTAAAGAATAACACGAAGCATATAACGCTCACTATGGGCAAAAAATATATATATGCTCGTATTATATGTCATGTCAGGAATCCAAATATATGAAGAACACAGTTTAACTTAGTAGAAATGTTATATATAATAACTGCTATAAAAATTGTCAATAAGTTGTAGAGCGTCACACTCGCTAATCTCAATATGAGTGTTACAGCTTCTGAACAAGTTATCATCTAGCCAGTTGTTTTCTTCATCATTGATATGCCTTTACTAATATGGTAGAACCTTGAATTCTTGAATATTGAATTATCTCGTCATATAAATACTTTTGTCGATCCTAACTTAATGGAGGTAACGTTATTTAAACCTTGATAACTAAATAAAAAACTCTAGTGCCAATGGTATTCATTTATTCGACGAGGTTTTAGTATATATTTTTTTTGACTGGTTGATGAGGAATTTAAATTGTGTTAAATATATTTGTGATGTTATGTCTAATCTGTTGTGTTTAGTTTCAGAACTTAATATCAGGACTTACTGCAAATCAGAACTTACTGAAGTCAGAACTTATATCAGAACTTAAGGCCGTCAGGATTTATATCAGGACTTAAGTGCGGATACTTCAGATAAGGAATGCAGCTGATTTACAGGAAAGGATCATGACTAAAACAATTGAAGATATGCATGAAGAGTTAGAAGACTAGAAGACTTGTAGAAGATAATATCTTATTGATATATTTTAGGAGACATAATTATATTTCATATCAATTAGAAGATATCTTGTAACTGTGTACTATATAAACACGGCTTAGGGTTTACACTATATGTGTTATCATTTACGAGAAAGATTATACATTATAACCTAGCAGCTCTTAGTGATATTGTTCATCACTGAGAGAGAACAACGGTTCTATTGTAACCGAGTTTATTATATTGAATATACTTGATTACTGTTACATACTTGTGTTGATAAATCGATTTGATTGTATAAACATTATATTCAACCCCATTCTATAGTGTTGTGTGACCTAACAAGTGGTATCAGAGCCTCTCTGTTGATATACAAACAATGAGATCTAGTTTACAATCATGTCTGAAGAAATACAAACCCCAAATAAGCCCACCAAATCTCAAGATACTCAAAACAATCAAACCCACAGTCGATATGAAACCATTAGGGTTCCCATACTGAGAGCATCCGAGTATCCTATATGGAAGGTAAAGATGGCTATGTTTCTGGAAGCCACAGATCCAGAATACCTTGATAGAATTAATTATGGACCATACAAGCCTACCAAGCTTTCTGTTGCAGTTGCTGATCAACCATCAAAGATGATACCAAAGGAGAAAAGTGATTACACAACTGAAGACATCTCATCTATTGCCAAGGATGCAAGGGTAAGTCATCTGATGCATAATGTAATTGAAAATGTCATGTCAAACAGGGTAATTGGATGCAAGACTGCAAAGGAGATATGGGATGCTTTGGAGACAAGATGCTAGGAAACTGATGCAATCAAGAAGAACAGGAAGACTATACTCACTCGGGAGTATGAGCACTTTGACTCAAAAGCTGATGAGTCATTAACTAATTTATATGACATGTTTTCCAAACTCTTGAATGATCTGTCACTGGTGGACAAGGAATATGATCTTGAAGATTCAAATCTAAAATTCCTTTTAGCTCTTCCTGAAAATTGGGATTTGAAGTCTACTATCATAAGAGATAACTATGACCTTACTGAAACTACTCTTGATGAAATTTATGGTATGTTCAAGACTCATGAACTTGAGATGGATCAAAGGAGCAAAAGGTATGGAAGGAAGTCAAAGACAGTTGCTCTTAAAGCTGAGGACGAATCTCCTAAAGTGATTGTCTCAAAGAGGGGCAAAGGAAAGGCTCTCATCATACAGTCTGATTCAGAGTCATCATATTCTGATGATGATGATTCAAAATCTACAAGATGCAGAGTCATCATATTCTGAAAATTTATCTAAAATGGATGTTGATGCAGAGATGATACAACTGTGTGCTCTTATGGTGAAGGGTATCATAAAGATAGCCTACAAGAATTTCAGAAAGGGCAAGAAGTTTTCCAGGAAAGGTGGAAGTTCTGAAAAGAAAGGGTTCAGAAAGTCTGATGGCAAAGGAGGAAAGTCTGACAGAGGAGACAACTCAAATGTCAAGTGCTATAATTGTGGTGAAAGAGGCCACATCTCTCCTGACTGCAAGAAAGGAAAAAAGTGATAAAGGCCAGACATTTATCACAAAGAAGAAAAACTGGGCAGACACTTCAGATTCTGAAGATGAGGTGAACTATGCCTTGATGGTAAATGTTGATAGCAGTATGATGTTGCTGAATTGAAGGTACCTTAATCAACTTTTGCTTTTCATACTGATGATATTTCCGAGCTAAGATTATATCTGAAAACCATGTTTATTAGTTTTAGAGATCAGACTTTAACAAATGAAAGATTAACATCTGAAAGTCTTGCTCTTAGAAACATAAATGACTATTTAGAATAAGAGTTAGTTATGTTCCATCAAACTCAGAAAGAAAGAGATGAGGCTTTGTATGTTAGAGATGAAGTGCTAAAATTGAATAAATCTCTTAAATATGAACTGGAAAAGGAAAAGGAGATAATCAAAATTTGGACTAACTCTGGAAGAACAACTCAGAAAATCTTAGAAAATGGAAATCAGAAAGAAGGTCTAGGTTACCTAGATGATAGAGAAGAAAAGGAAATTGAGTCATCTAAACCAAACTTTACCAAGAAAGCTGAAAAGCCTAAAATTAATCCTATTAAATTTGTAGCAAAAACTGATGTGTCAAAATCTGAAAAGATGAATGATTCCAAAACAGAAGTCAAAGAAAAGTCAACTTCTGACAAATTAAAACAGGACAAACCCGCTTCAGTAAACATAGGTTTAATGACAAAGAAGCAGCTTAAGCATAAGCTGAAAGAGATTAGAAATGCGAACAAGGTAAAAGAAGCTAGGAAAAATAGGAATGGAAAGGAAGGCGTGAATAAAAGCAATAATTATATGCCTGTTCCTAATACTCCTAGAAAGAAATGTTATAATTGTGGAAACTCTAACCATCTTGCTTCTTTTTGCAGGAAAAATAAAGATATAAACTCTTTACCTCCTAGATCAGGAGTTAAGAGTTAGTATGTTAGGTTTAAACCACAAAATTCTTGTTTTCATTGTGGTAGTTTATGGCATTCTATTTATACTTGTGAGGAATATCATAGTTTATACTATGATTATTATCAAATAAAACTTTCTTTGAAGAAAGTTAGTGTAATTCCTTCTAGTGTAAATTCTGATGCAAAGTCTGATATAAAGTCTGATAAGAAGCAAGTTAGCACACACTCTGAAATTAAATCCGCTGCAAATGCTAACAAGCTTAAAAAGGCCAAAGGATCCAAGCAAGTCTAGGTCCTTAAAACTAACCAATAGTGGTCTTTGTGATTGCAGGGCAACATGAAAAACATCCTAGTTCTGGACAGTGGATGTTCAGGACATATGACTGGAAATAAAACACTGCTATCAGACTTTGTGGAGAAAGCTGGCCCAGGAGTTTCTTATGGAGATGGCAACATGGGAAAGACACTGGGATATGGCAATATCAATCTTGGGAATGTCATAATTGAATCAGTAGCTCTTGTCTCAGGACTTAAACATAATCTGCTAAGTGTGAATCTCTGTGACAGAGGTTATCATGTGGATTTCTTTGAAGAACACTGTGAAGTTGTAAGTAATTCTACAGGCAAAGTGGTTCTGAAAGGTTACAGACATGGTAACATATATGAAGCCAGACTTTCAACAAACTCTGATGGTTCTGCAATCTGTCTTTTAAGCAGAGTATCAATTGAAGAAAGCTGGAATTGGCACAAGAGACTCTCTCATTTAAATTTCGACAACATAAATGAGTTAGTAAAGACAGCTCTTGTGACAGGACTGCCAAAATCATTATTTGCTCCTGATGGCCTTTGTGATTCATGTCAAAAGGCAAAATAAAGAAAATCTTCATTCAAGAGCAAAATTGAATTCTCAATTCTTGAGCCTTATCACTTACTGCATGTTGATCTATTTGGTCTAGTCAATGTCATGTCCATTGCAAAGAAGAAACATGTTATGGTTATAGTGGATGAATTCACAAGATACCCTTGGGTGTATTTCTTGCACAAGAAGAATAAAACTGTATCTACTCTAACTGATCATGTCAGACAGCTAAATAAATTGGTCAAAGATTCTGTTAAAATAATAAAAAGTGATAATGGCACTGAGTTCAAGAATTCAATCATGGAAGAGTTCTGCAAAGATCATGGAATAAAGCAGGAATTTTCAGCACCTGGAACTCCACAGCAGAATGGAGTTGTAGAAAGAAAGAATAGGACTTTTATTGAAGCTGCACGAACTATGCTTGATAAAGCAAAGCTACCAACCTACTTTTAGGCTGAAGCTGTACAGACTGCTTGTTTTACACAGAATGCTACACTCATAAACAAGCATGGAAAAACATCATATGAGATGGTGAAGAAAAAGAAGCCAAATCTGAAATACTTTCATGTATTTGGATGCAAGTGTTTTGTTCTTAAGACTCATCCTGAACAACTGTCAAAATTTGATCTAAAAGCTGATGAAGAAATTATTATTGGATATCCACTTTCCACAAAAGCCTTCAGAGTCTACAATTTAAGAACAATGGTTATCATGGAATCTATCAATGTATCTTTTGATGATAAAAAGATTACTGGACTTGAAGATTTCTATGATCATGATCTGCTGAGATTTGAAAATGAAGATTTAAATTCTGATTCTGTAAATTCTGATGACCTAAATCCCGATCCTGTAAATTCTGACGGGATAAATTTTGATGTCATTGAAATTGTGGTATCTACTCCAAGGGAAAATGCACCTGTTCAGGGGGAGCAAGCTGATGATCCTACCATAACTCAAGACTCTCAAGAAGCATCAGAACCTGTCACTGGACCTTCAAGTTCTGATTCATCAAGTTCTGATGAGCCAAATTCTGATAATTTTGGAAATTCTGATTCTTCAATTTCTGAAGGATCCAATTCAAATTCTGAAATTTTAGAGAGCATAACTTCAGGGGGAGCATCAGAAAATGCTGATGGAGACAGCATGGATCATGGGGGAGGATCCAGTTCTAGAGATCAACTTCCATCTGCAAGGAAGTAGACTAAAGCACATACACCTGACTTCATAATTGGAAATCCTGAAGCAGGTGTCAGAACTAGAACAACAACTTCAAATGAATGTCTCTATCATTCCTTTCTATCTCAGACTGAACCAAAAAAAGTGGAAGAAGCTCTTCAAGATGCTGATTGGGTGCAAGCAATGCAGGAAGTGTTAAATGAATTTAAAAGAAATAAGTCTAGACCCTAGTGCCAAGACCAAAGAACAGATCCATTGTTGGCACAAAATGGGTGTTCAGAAACAAATCTGACAGTGATGGCACAATTACAAGAAATAAAACAAGGCTGGTTGCTAAAGGTTACTCTCAACAGGAGGGTACTGACTATGATGAAACATTTGCTTCAGTTGCTAGATTAGAAGCCATAAGAATCTTCTTGGCTTATGCTGCTCACAAGAAGTTTAAAGTCTTTCAAATGGATGTGAAAAGTGCTTTTCTCAATGAAGAATTGGAAGAAGAGGTGTATGTTGAACAACCTCCAGGCTTTGTAGATCCAAAATTTCCAAATCATGTCTACAGGCTTGATAAAGCATTTTATGGCCTTAAGCAAGCTCCAAGAGCATGGTATGAGACTTTAGCTTAATTCCTTCTGGAAAGTGGATTTAACAGAGGCACAATTGATAAAACTCTGTTCTACCTCAACCATGGAAAAGACTTATTTTTGGTACAGATATATGTTGATGGTATCATCTTTGGTTCTACAAATGCCAAACTTTGTGAAAGGTTTGCAAAGCTAATGTAGTCAAGATATCAAATGAGTATGATGGGAGAACTTAGCTATTTTCTGGGACTTCAAGTCAAGCAAAATGAAGAAGGTACTTTCATAAATCAATCCAAGTACACCAGGAATTTACTGAAAAATTTAGAATGCAAGACTGTTCAACTACATCCACTCCCATGGCCACTGTAACCAAGTTAGATAAAGATATTGGAACATCAGTAGATATTACTAACTACAGAGGTATGATTGGCTCTTTACTCTATTTAACTGCAAGTAGACCTGATATCATGTATGCTACATGTCTTTGTGCAAGATTTCAGGCTGATCCAAGAGAACCTCATCTAATAGCTGTGAAAAGAATTTTCAAGTACCTCAAGGGTACAGATGATCTAGGATTGTGGTATCCTAGAGAATCAGATTTTAAGCTAATTGGTTACTCAGATGCAGATTTTGCAGGATACAAAATAGACAGGAAAAACACTAGTGGAAGCTGCCAATTTTTTGGAGGCAGATTGGTTTCTTGGTTTAGCAAGAAATAGAAATCAATTTCCACATCAACTGCAGAAGCAGAATATATTGCTACAAGAAGTTATTATGCACAGATTCTTTGGATGAAGAATCAGTTACTGGACTATGGGTTAGAATTTTCTAAAATACCCATTTACTGTGATAATCAAAGTGCTATTGCTATGACTGGTAATTCAGTTCACACTCAGTGACTAAACACATCAGCATTAGGTACCATTTCATAAGGGAACATGTGATGGAAGGTAAAGTGGAATTGCATTTTGTTCCAACGGATCAACAACTAGCAGATATCTTCACAAAACCACTATGTGAAGCTACATTTACAAAACTGGTAAATGAACTTGGAATGGTTTCGGGTTCTTTCTCAAAATCTATTTAGTTTTTGTTCTCATTCATCAGACTTATTGATCAGTGTTTACAGATTGTTATATCTCCATGTAATATGTGCTTAAATTGTAATATGATTAAATACTGATTGTTATCTGATGTGATTCTATATACTCTAATAGTGTTTTGAATGTTCTGTGACTATTCAATCCAATGAGGATTATTTGTTAGATGCTGACTTAGTAGTCTTTAACAAACTGTATATCCCATGTTTGAATTAATTATTTATGTTGAAATTCATAACACAAGCAAATTCTGATTTTGATCTTAGTCAAATTTACTTTGTGTGTCTTATTACTAAGTCTCAAACTAGATTTTTGCTTCTTATCTGTCAAATTCTGATGTCAGTAAATCTTAAGGATGAACTACATGCTTGATAAGCCTCACTTATCTGAAGAAAAGAAAAGAAAAATTGAAGTCAGGTACTTCTTTGAGATCTAGAGTAAATATGTGAAAGGGAAGACCCAAGTGCATTGCTGTTATTAAGTTATATGCATTAGAAAAGCAAATAATTTTTTCTTGGTGATTTTTCACATTCTTTGATTACTGGAGAAATACTCGGATAATAGCATAAATTCTGATAGCAGTTGTGACTCATTTACACTGATAAGCCACTGTAAAAAGAATGTCAAAAGATGCATAAAATGAGCACAAACAGTTGAGGTGGACTCTTGCATAAATTTATTCTATAGTAGACTTCAAAATTAAAGACAGATTTTAAGCACTTTTCTTAGTTATGCCTTATTTCTAAGATATATTGAAGTTTATCAGACTTTAATCTTTATCTGATCATTTGCATATGCACACACTCTCACTCCGTATGAATGATGAAAATTATTGTGGTGATTAAGTTGTTTTTGACAAACAGTTAAGTATTATTTGCATAAATTCTGAGGACAAGTTCTGATGAAAGTTCTGATGATTAAACTCTGAAGAAACCAGTCAGTATTTATGTGAAGAATCATAAAAACATATATTCACTTTTTGAGTACATAAGCCATGTTCTGATGACCGTTAAATTATGATAATAGTCAAGTTCTGATGCAAATCCTGGTGGAAACTCTGATGCTTACGTGACATTATTTAATTACTTGGCTTATTTTTTTAGTATTTACTGTAACGGTTATATTTTGTCAGAAAATAATTAAGTGAGATAAAAACAGTGATAATCATTTGGTTAATGGGTTGCATGTTGGTTTTTGTATATGCATGTGTGCAATAATTACTGCTTATTTCCCGTGCCCACTAACTACTGCATTGACTATTTACTGGATGGCAGGTGTAAAGTGTCTGTTTTACTTCCAAAAAGAGCCGTTGAGTGGAAAGAGTATAAATATTAGAGATAAAAGATTACCCAAATCTTTTACTTTCTCTCTTACATACTCTCTTATTTCTTTTACTCTCTCTCTCTCTCTCTCTCTCTCTCTCTCTCTCTCTCTCTCTCTCTTTTACTCTCTATTTTCTGACGGACTTTCTTACAGGCATTTTAACAAACAACTTGTGAACACATATTTTCTCACTTATTTCTTTACAGAAATGGCACCCAAAGATCTAATATATGATGGAGCCAAGTTTGTTCCTAATAATTACATGGCTATTCTTTCTAAGGACGAGGCTCCTTCAGAACTTCATTTCGTCCAAGACTTTCTTGCTCGAAGTGAAATAGGCTATGCACTGACCCAACCCCAGGTTCTTTCAGGAAAGCAAATACTGGAGTTTTGGAGGACAGGTGTTTATGATGATGGTGGAAAAGCTGGGTCCCCAAGTATTATCTTTACAACAGGGGAGGATGAGCATGTGGTGACCTTGTCAACTGTTCGACAAACACTACATTTGCCAGAAGATTGCACTTTCAATTCAACAGTTGAGGAGCCAGCTCTTCAACAAATAATGGAAAATCTAGGCTATGAAAAGTCTTTGGCAAAGCTGGGACAATTGAAGAGACCCCACATCAGGAAGGAGTGGAGCTTTTTCTTTGACTGTATTACAAAAGCTTTCGCCAACAAGTGCTCAAACTTTGATGTTATACCCATAATGAGTCAGCAAATCGGGTATGCTCTTTTGAATCAAACACATTTTGATTATGCAAGTGTTGTTTTGGGGTTTATTGGTGTTAGGATGAAAGAAGATAGCAATATAGTCTATTTTGCTAGATTTTGTCAACTTATTTATACTTTCTGTTGTCCTGATACACCACAAAACTATAGTGAGACAATTGAACCCTTTAAGCTACACAATATGTGTGACGACTGAGAATTTTGTGACGTAATTAAGTGAATAAAGTATGTTTTATGTCATGTGATTATAATTATGTGACTAAGTGCTGATTAATTGTCTTTTCTGTATATTAGAATATAGGAGCGTAGATAAAAACGTTTCAATTTAAAGAGTCAGCTTATGAGTTAAGCTGTGTTGTCGGGCCGTCAGGTAGAATGAAACTGTTAGATATATTTGATAATGTCATGACTAATGTGATTTATGTTTAGTTTACAGATCTTACTTAAACAGGACAAATCAGTACTTAACTGAAATCAGCACTTATACTGAAGTCAGAACTTAAGTCGTCAGTACTTAAGGTTCAGAAGATATTTATCAGAAGATAGTATGAGGACTTAAAGGAAACGTTCAGATTAGGAAAGCAGCTGATTCACAGGAAGAGAAGATCGAGACAAACATAAGAAGAGATATGCATGAAGAAGGAATTCTATGAAGAATAGAATACTTGGAAGAAAAGATATCTGATTGATATATTTTAGGAAGCAGAATTATATTCCATATCAATTAGCGATTATCTTGTAACTGTGTAGTATATAAACACAGACATAGGGTTTATATTATAAGTGTTATCACAATCGAAGATTATTCTTTGTAACCCTAGCAGCTCTCGTGATATTTGTTCATCACTGAGAGAGAATAGTTCCATACTGTAACAGAGTTTATTGTCTTGAATAAAGTTTGTTTTCTGTTACTTGAGTTATTAAAGTTAGATTTGATTGTGCTATACACTATATTCACCCCTCCTCTATAGTGTGTGTGACCTAAAAAGTGGTATCAGAGCCTATCTGTTAACACACAAATAGTTTAAGATCCAAAAACAATCATGTCTGAAGTAGAAACTCCAACTAAGCCCACCAAAGCTGAAGAACCTCCAAAGACACAAATTCAAAGCCGATATGAGACTATTAGAGTTCCCATATTGAGACCATCTGAATATGCCATATGGAAGGTGAGGATGACCATGTTTCTGGAAGCTACAGATCCAGAATATCTTGATAGAATCAAGGAAGGGCCTCACAAACCAACCAAGCTCGCAGTTGCAGTTGCAGGTGAAGCAGCAAAGTCTGTACCAAAGGAAAAGAGTGATTACACTGCTGAAGATATCACATCAATTGCTAAGGATGCTAAGGTACGACACTTACTGCATAGTGCTATTGATAATGTAATGTCAAACAGGGTAATAAACTACAAGACTACAAAAGAGATATGGGATGCCTTGGAAACAAGATGTCAGGGAACAGATACGATTAAGAAGAACAGGAAGACAATACTCACTCAAGAGTATGAACACTTTGACTCAAAGGCTAATGAGTCATTGACTGATTTATATTATAGATTTGTCAAACTCTTGAATGATTTATCACTGGTTAATAAGGAGTATGATCTTGAAGATTCAAACCTTAAATTCCTGTTAGCTCTTCCTAAATGCTGGGATTTGAAGGCAACAACAATAAGAGACAACTATAATCTTGATAAAACAACTCTTGATGAAATTTATGGGATGCTCAAGACTCATGAACTTGAGATGGAACAAAGAAGCAAGAGGAAAGGAGGAAAGTCAAGGACAGTTGCTCTTAAGGCTGAAGAAGAATCCCCCAAGGCAGTAACCTCAAGGAAAGACAAGGGTAAAGCTCTCTTCATAAAGTCTGATACTGAGTCATCAAGTTCTGAAAGTGATGATGACTCAGAATCTAAAAGCTTACCTGAGATGGATGCTGATGAAGAGATGATGAAGCTGTGTGCTCTTATGGTGAAAGGAATCACAAAGATTGCATACAGGAAGTTCAGGAAGGGAAAGAAGTTTTCCAGGAAAGGCACAAGTTCTGATAAGAAAAATTTCAGAAAATCTGAGGGCAGAGGAGGAAAGTCTGACAGAGGAGATTATACAAATGTCAAATGCTACAACTGTGGTGAGAAAGGCCATATATCTCCTGATTGCAAGAAAGTGAAGAGTGACAAAGGCAAGGCTCTTGTCACAAAGAAGAAAAGCTGGACAGACACCTCATATTCTGAAAGTGAGGAGAATTATGCCCTGATGGTAAATGCTGATAAGGCAAGTGCTGAAAGCAGTTCTGAAGCTGCTAAATTAAAGGTACCTCAAACTACTTATGCCTTTCATACTGATGATATTAATGAGTTGAGAAGATATCTTAAAACCATGTTCATTAGTTATAGAGATCAAACTTTAACATGTGAAAGATTAACTTCTGAAAATATTGCTTGCAAAAAGAGGAATGATTATTTAGAAAAAGAGTTAGTCATGTTCCATCAAACTCAGAAAGTTAGAGATGATGATTTCTATGTTAGGGATGAAGTGCTTAAAATGAATGAATCTCTAAAAGCTGAGTTAGAAAAGGAAAGGGAGATTATCAGGACTTGGACTAACTCTGGCAGAACAACTCAGAATTTGTTAATTAGTGAAAACTGGAAATAGGGCTTAGGTTATGGAGAGAATAAGAATGATAAAGGAACTGTAGATATTAAGCCTATAGTTGTTAAACAAAAATCAAAGTTAAAACCTGTTAAGTTTGTAGCTGTAAAATCTGATACTGAGAAATCAGAAGTTAAAAAGGAATTAACTTCTGACAAACTAAAACAGGAAAAGATAACTGAAGTAAACGTAGGCTTAATGACAAAGAAGCAGCTTAAGCATAAGCTGAAAGATGTTAAGAATGCAAACAAGATAAAATTACCTAGGAAAAATAGGAATGGAAAGGAAGGTGTGAATAAAAGCAATGATTATAAGCCTGTTCCTGATGCTCTTAGAAAAACATGTCATAACTGTGGAAGTTCTAACCATCTGGCTTCTTTTTGCAGGAAGAATAAGAACATAAACTCCTTACCTTCAAAGTCATATACGCCACAAAAGCCTTGTTTTCATTGTGGTAGTTTATTGCATTCCATTTATACTTGTAAGGAATATCATAGTTTGTACTATGATTACTATCAAATAAAACCTTCTTTAAAGAAAGTTACCATTGTTCCTTCTAGTGTAAGTTCTGATTCAAAGTCTGATAGTGTAAATTCTGATAAGAAAAATGTTAACATAAACTCTGATGCTAAATCCGCTGCAAATGTTAACAGACTTAATAAGGCCAAAGGATCCAAGCATGTCTGGGTCCTTAAAACTAATCATTAGTGGTCTTTGTGATTGCAGGGCAACAGGAAAAACATCCTAGTTCTGGACAGTAGATGTTCAGGACATATGACTGGAAATAAAGCCCTGCTATCAGACTTTATAGAGAAGGCTGGCCCAAGTGTTTCTTATGGAGATGGCAACATTGGAAAAACATTGGGATATGGCAATATCAATCTTGGGAATGTCATCATTAAAAAAGTAGCTCTGGTCTCAGGACTTAAACACAATCTGTTGAGTGTTAGTCAAATCTGTGACAGAGGTTATCATGTGGATTTCTTTGAAGAACATTTTGAAGTTGTAAGTAAATCTACAGGCAAAATTGTTCTGAAAGGATACAGGCGTGGTAACATCTATGAATCCAAGCTTTCAACAAGTACTGATGGTTCTGCAATCTGTTTGATGAGTAGAGCATCAATTGAAGAAAGCTGGAATTGGTACAAGAAACTCTCTCATTTAAATTTCAACAATATAAATGAGTTGGTCAAGAAAGATCTTGTGAGAGGACTACCAAAGTCAGTATTTGCTCCTGATGGCCTTTGTGATTCTTGTCAGAAGGCCCAACAAAGGAAATCTTCATTCAAGAGCAAGACTAAATCATCAATTCTTGAGCCTTATCACCTACTACATGTTGATCTATTTGGTCCAGTAAATGTCATGTCTATTGCAAAGAAGAAATATGCTATGGTCATAGTGGATGAGTTCACCAGATACACATGGGTGTATTTCTTGCACACAAAAAGTGAAACTGCATCTCTTTTGATTGATCATGTCAAGCAACTGGATAAATTGGTCAAAGACTCGGTGAAGATAATAAGAAGTGATAATGGTACTGAGTTCAAGAATTTGATAATGGAAGAGTTCTGCAAAAACCATGGAATCAAGCAAGAATTCTCTGCTCCTAGAACTCCACAGCAAAATGGAGTTGTTGAAAGAAAGAATAGAACTCTTATTGAAGCTGCACGAACAATGCTTGATGAAGCAAAGCTTCCAACCTATTTCTGGGCTGAAGCTGTGTAGACTGCTTGTTTTACTCAGAATGCAACACTAATTAACAAGCATGGAAAGACACCATATGAGATGGTGAAGAAAAAGAAGCCAAATATGAAGTATTTTCATGTATTTGGATGCAAATGCTTTTTTCTTAAGACTCATCCTGAACAGCTATCCAAATTTGATTTAAAAACTGATGAAGGAATTTTTGTTAGGTATCCACTTTCCACAAAAGCCTTCAGAGTCTATAACTTGAGAACAAGAGTGGTCATGGAATCTATCAATGTCTCCTTTGATGATAAGAAGGTTATTGGGCTTGAAGACTTCAATGATCATGAGCAGCTGAGATTTAAAAATGAAGACTTAAATTCTGATACTGAAAATCCTGACAGTTTAAATCCTGATACTGCAAGCTCTGATGGATTAAACTCTGATGTTATTGAAACTGTGGTGACTACGCCAAAGGGAGATGCACCTATGCAGGGGGAGCATACTCAAGATATAACCACATCTCAAGAAGCATCAGAACATACATCCGGCTCTTCAAGTTCTGATTCGTCAAGTTCTGATAAGCCAAGTTCTGATAGTTCTGAAAATCTAAATCTTGAAGAATCCAACTCAGAGAGCATACTTTCAGGGGGAGCATCAGAAAATGTTAATGAAGATAGCATGGATCATGGGGGAGCATCCAGTTCTAGAGAAAACCTTCCATCTGTAAGGAAGTGGACTAAATCACATACATCTGATTTGATAATTGGAAATCCTGATGCAGGTGTCAGAACTAGAACAGCTACTTCAAGTGAATGTCTTTACAATTCTTTTCTTTCTCAGACAGAGCCAAAGAAAGTGGAAGAAGCTCTTCAAGATGCTGATTGGGTGCAAGCAATGCAGGAAGAGTTAAATGAATTTGAAAGAAACAAAGTCTGGACCCTAGTGCCAAGACCAAAGAACAGATCTGTTATTGGTACAAAATGGGTATTCAGAAACAAAACTGATAGTGATGGCATAATTACAAGGAATAAGGCAAGACTGGTTGTAAAAGGATATTCTCAACATGAGGGAATTGATTATGATGAAACATTTGCACCAGTTGCTAGATTGGAAGCCATAAGGATATTTTTGGCTTATGCTGCTCACAAAAAGTTTACTGTCTTTCAAATGGATGTGAAAAGTGCTTATATCAATGGAGAATTGGAGGAAGAAGTATATGTTGAACAACCTCGAGGCTTTGTAGATTCCAAATATCCAGATTATGTCTACAGGCTTGATAAAGCACTTTATGGACTTAAGCAAGCTCCAAGAGCATGGTATGAGACTTTAGCTCGGTTTCTTCTGGAAAGTGGATTTAACAGAGGAAAAATAGACAAAACACTGTTCTACCTCAACCATGGATAGGACTTACTTCTGGTCCAGATTTATGTTGATGATATCATTTTTGGTTCTACAAATGACAGACTTTGCAAGAAGTTTGCCAAACTGATGCAGTCAAGGTATCAAATGAGTATGATGGGGGAACTTAGCTATTTTCTGGGCCTTCAAGTCAAGCAGAATGAAGAAGGCACTTTTATTTGTCAAACTAAGTACACCAGAAATTTGCTGAAGAAATTTGGAATGCAAGATTATTCAAGTGCATCCACTCCCATGGCCACTGCAACAAAACTGGATAAGGATACTGGTAAATCAGTAGATATTACTGATTACAGAGGTATGATTGGCTCTCTACTCTATCTAACTGCTAGTAGACCTGATATCATGTATGTTACCTGTCTTTGTGCAAGATTTCAAGCAGATCCAAGAGAACCTCACTTAATAGCTGTGAAAAGAATTTTCAAGTATCTTAAGGGAACAACTAATCTGGGATTGTGGTATCCCAGAGAATCAAATTTTAAACTAATAGGTTACTCAGATGCAGATTTTGCAGGTTGCAAAATTGACAGGAAAAGCACAAGTGGAAGCTGCCAATTTCTTGGAGGCAAATTAGTTTCTTGGTTTAGCAAGAAACAAAAGTCAATTTCCACATCAACTGCAGAAGCAGAGTACATTGCTACAGGAAGCTGTTGTGCACAGATTCTTTGGATGAAGAATCAGTTACTGGATTATGGGTTAACATATTTCAAAATCCCTATTTACTGTGATAATCAAAGTGCTATTGCTATGACAGGTAATCCAGTTCAACACTCTATGACAAAGCACATCAGCATCAGGTACCACTTCATAAGGGAACATGTGGATGAAGGTACAGTGGAATTGCACTTTGTTCCAACAGATCAACAACTAGCAGATATCTTCACAAAACCACTGTGTGAAGCTACTTTTACAAGATTGGTAAATGAACTTGGAATGGTTTCGGGTTCTTTCTCTAAATCTGCTTAGTTTTTATTCTGTTGCATCAGACTTTATGATCAGTATTTACATATATTACTTTCCTTGTGTATTCTGTGCTTATTTGAAAATTGCTTAAGTACTGATTGTTGTCTGGTGTGAATTTCTAAACTCTGATAATGATATGTCTGTTTATGTGACTATTCAATCCTATGAGGATAACTGTGCTACATGTTGACCTAGTCGTCTTCAATATACTAGAGATCCCATGTTAGAAGTAATTATTTCTGTGGAAATTTATTGACACAAACAAATTCTGATATTGAGCTTGGTTGAGTTTACTTTGTCTATCTTATTACTAAGTCAATAAATAGAATAATGCTTCTCATCTGTTAAGTTCTGATGCTAGTAAATCTGTTGAATGTACTAAGTGCTGATAAACCTCACTTATCAAAAGAAAAAGGAAAAGAAACAAGGAATAAAAATCAGGTACTCCTTTGAGATCTAGAGTAAAAATGTGGAAGGGACGACCCAAGTGCATTGCTGGTATTAAGTAATATGCATCAGAAAAGCAAATAAATATTTTTCTTGGTGACTTTTCATACTCTATGATTACTGGAGAAATACTCTGATAATAGCATAAATTCTAATAAACAGTCATGACTCACTTACACTGAGAAGCCACTGCAAAATGGAATTTAAAAAGATGCACAAAATTAGCACAAGACAGTTGAGGTGGACTCATGCATGAACTCATTCAATAGTAGGCTTTAGAATAATGACAGATTTTAAGTAAAGTTTTAGTTATGCCTTATTTCTAAGATGTACTGAAGTGAATCAGACTTTACTCTTTGTCTGATATTTAGCTTAATGCACACACTAACACTCCATATGAATGATGAAAATTTCTGTGGTGATCCATGTTGTTGTAGATGAACAGTTTATGTGTCAGATTGCATAAATTTTGAGGACAGGTTCTGTTGAACGTTCTGATGATTAAGTTATGAAGAATTGATATCAGAATTTGGGTGAAGATTTACGGAGATAGGCATTCATTTTTTGAGTTCAGAAATCATGTTCTGATGACTGTTAAGTTCTGATATAAGTCTAAGTTCTGATATTAAATTCTGATCCTTTACTTGACTTATTTGTGGTTTCAATTTGAAACAGTCTCCTTTTTCAATCAGAATATGTTTGGGTAGAATATTAACAGTCAATCTAATTAGGGTTAGTAGAACATGTACATGCACAGTAATTTTTACTTGTTTCTTGTGCGCATTAAACCCTGTCTTACACTTCCAATGACTGTTTTTCATCTTCCCAGTCTAGGGAGACGGGGTAGAATTATTTCTACTTGTCCGCATTAATTTATCCATGCGTCTTCTGGCATTCTATTGCCTATATAAACAAACATCTCCTTCCAGCTAAACATTATTCTCTTCCTCAAACACTTACTCTATTTTCCCTCATATACACAACATCATGGTTAACTACAATATGTTTTTAAACTATGAAACCTTCAACATGGAGTTAAGCCGTGAGGGATGGCAGCAGGAATGGCACGTGACTGTCATTCCTAATGAGATTTGGGACTCGGTTCCCCAGGAGGTTCTCACACACCTCATGTTCTTTTACATGGACTACCATCGCCATCTGGAGCGATTGGAGGAGGAAAGGCTGGAAGCTCTCCGCCAGCAAGAGCGAATCACCCGACTCGCTATTCTTTTTGTAGAGAGTAGGAAGAAGAAATAACTTATTTTCTTCTTCCTATTTTTCTTCATCGTCATCCTTGCCCTGCTTCTTGAGCTAGGACTAAGGCTGTTGATGTTAGGATTAGAAGCTTAGGACAGTCTTGTAATTCTCTGATGTAATTTCAATTTCATGAATGTATTCTCTTAATATATTAATGAAATTTCTTATTTTTGCAAGATTCTGTCTCTGAGATGTTTGCACATTTAAAATGCACTGTTAAATCCTAATATATCCATGTTCTGATGATCATTTTAATCATTGATTTAAATTAAGTTCTGACTTTAAATTATCAGTACTTGTTTCCTTGATTTATTTTGGTCATTCTCACACTTGAAATTTATTTTCAGAATATTGGTTTTGCAGTGAAAATAATTGAATAAGTGGGAACAATTTAAATTAATGGGATTACTGGGTAAGTAGAACGGTTTTTTTCCTTGAAAACCTGCATGTGATAAGTAATGATTACTATTTTCCCGTGCCCATTAACTATTCATTATTGCTGCATGTCTGACAGGTGTCCAACGGTTATATTTTTTTACCAAGTATAAGTAAGAGAGAGAGAAGATTATACAATCTTTTATTTACTTTTACACTTTATCTCTCTTTATTTGCTTTTACTCTCTCTCATCTCCTGACGTTGGTTTTTCATACAGACATTTTATTAAACACCTAACAGGCACTCTTAATTTTCGATTTTTCTCATGGCACCTAAGGATTTGATCATTGATGGAGCTAAGTTCGTTCCAAATAACTATGCTGCAATTCTCGATCATAATGAAGCTCCGTCTGAGTTGCATTTTGTGCAAGATCTTCTTGCACACAGTGAAATTGGGTATGCATTGACCCAGCCTTCAGTCTTTTCAAGCCAACAAGTTCTGACGTTTTGGCGGACTGGGCATTTTGATAATGGTGGTGCAACTGGTACTCCCAGTATTGTTTTTGAAGTGGATGATTCTGAACATGTGGTAACTCCTGGTATAATTCGCATGGCCTTATATTTACCAGAAGGCTGTACTTTTTCAACACCGGAGGAATCAGCTCTACAAGAGTTAATGGACAGTTTGGGGTATGAAAAGAGTGTGGCTAAGCTTGGACAGTTGAAACGGGCATATATCAGAAAGGAATGGAGCTTCTTCTTCGACTGCATCACTAAAGCCTTTGGGAATAAGTGTTCAAACTTGGATGCCATTCCAATAATGAGTCAGCACATCGGGTATGCTATTATTAACCAAACTCATTTTGATTTTGCAAGTGATGTGATAGGTTTCATAGGGGATAGGATGACAGAAGATAGAAATGTAGTTTACTTTGCTAGATTCTGTCAGCTTATATATAACTTTTTCTATACTGATCCCCCTCAACTAGCCAATTCTTATATCCACCCTTTAAAATTGCAAAACGAGCCTTTAATGACATGGTAAATACTGACCTTAAGAAAAAGGTGGTTAGACCTTTACAGATTCCTCAGTCTGTAAAACAGATCTTGGTAAATGCTGATCCTGAAACCTATAGATCTGTTTATCCTAATGTACAACCCACCACCACATCCCAAACACCACAACAACCATCAGAACATACCACTCATACATCTATACCTCAACCCTCCCTCAGAACATATCTCAAATCATATCTTTCAACTTCACAGACAGCTCAACCTTCATCCTCAGCACCTACTGTGAAGCCTTCATCTTCCATGCCCAAGATAACAATGACTGTTTCTCAAACACCAATGAAGAGAAGGAAGGATTGTTCTGAGAGATGAGTCTGATAGTGAAGAACAGGTTTCTGCATCAGAACCTGTTGTTAACGAAGCTGAGAAAGTTACTTCTCAGAAGGATTCTGGAATTGGGGAATCTAAGCTTCTCAAAAGGCTTAGGAGAATGACTTCTGCTGAACCTCCCAAGGAATCCCCACCTTCTAAGAGATACAAGAAACAGAGAGCTAAAAGGCCAGTTTTCAGATGATGAGGAAGCAGCAAGCTAAGGAAGGAGATCAGGAATCTCTGATCTCACAAGAACCAGAATTTGCTGAAGCTACTGAATCTCCTTCTCATTGATCTCCAACTCAGAAGCTGCTACAGACAAGGCAAACACACCATCTGTGTCTCTGTACATGAAGACTATATCTCCTGTTAACCCAGGCACAAGTGCTGAAATTGATATTCAGAACCTGGTTGTGCCTGAGGTTACTTTACTTAGAAGCTCCAACAACAATTCATCCATCAACAACACATGTTACTGATGCTGCTCAAACTCCTAGTATTGTCTACTACACCTTCTCTGCATCTAGATACTGATGATCAGAATATAGGTGAGCATCAGGATATGGCTGTTGATCAGAACTTGGAACCAGATCAGCACTAGAGATGATGCTGAAGCCTCCATTACTTTTCATACTGTTGTTCTATCAGTAAGATGTGATTCTGTTAGTTCTGATGCTTCAAATGCTGACCCTACTGGTGATACTGCTCCAAATGCAGATGCTGATGAAACAGGTTCTTCAGAACATGCACCTCCACAAACTGTTTCTAAATCTAAACTAGTCAAGAAGTTTGTACGAGGAGACGCACCAGTACCTTGGAGTGAAACTCCTCGAGGACAGGAGTGGACTAAGGAATGGAACTCAATCACCTTTGTTCCATCTGAAAAGATTCTTGCTGAGCACTTGGCAAAAGCTGATGAAATGTTAATTAATGATGATTTCAAGACACAGCTTTGAGTCACTGCATTGAGTACTAGACATCTGCAAGGTCTCCATTCAACAACTCATGCAGAGTTACGTCAAATTAAGGAAGAATTGCTCAAGCAAGATATGACTAGGAAACTTGATAAGAAAAATTCTTCCAACCTACCTTTGACAGAGTTGCTTATATTGAGAAGACCCAAGAGAAGTAATAGTCTCAGATTGATGATATTTTGAAAAATCAAGCTTCTCAATAATCTCAACTCGATGAAATCCAAGCCTCAGTGGAATTGCTTGTCTCTCTTATGTTACCTGCTGATGCCAAAAAGGGGGAGAAAGTAATTAAGTCCAAATGCAAAACTGATCAGACACTAAAGGGGAAGGATGATGAAAAAGATGACCAGTGAAACTCTGGAATGGGTGGAGGTCATGGTCAAGGTAGAAATTTCTCATCAAGAGGAGCTGGAATTACAAGTCACAGGACAAGTTATGATGCTGGAAAAAGAATTACTTCTGCTACTGGTAAAAGGATAAGTTCTGATGAACTTTTGGATCTTGATGAAGAAATGTCAAGACAGTTATTTCTTAAGGAAAATCCAGGAATGGACTTGGAGAGTCTGATGGAAGAAGAAGCTAGACTTAAATCAGAAAAAGTCAAATCTAAATCTGAAGCTTCTAGTAAAAAGAAACTTCCAAAGCTCAAAGGCATTGTGATAAAAGAAAGGACAAATCCTGAAGCAACCAAAGCTAAATCACAACTGCAGATAGATCCAAGGTCCAAGGGCAAAGAGAAAGTTGGTGAACCTATCAAGGTTTATGTGCCTCCTGTGAATGAAGAAATTACTGATGAAGATGCTGATCTTGCTCTGACTTCAAGAAAAGTTTCTAAGACAACCTCTGACATGGCTCAAGTTGTTCAGAGTCAAGAGATAGTTAGTTCTGATATCTCAAAGAAGCAAGTAACCTCTGACATAGCTCAAGTTAACTTGATCTCAGAAGATAAATCAAAGGAAACCTCTGACATTGCTCATGTTAAACCTTCGAAGATACTCCTACCAGGATTCACCAAAGCCAAACAAACTCAACCTTTGAAGACTGCTGCAAGTGGTTTTGAAGCAAGATTGGTTACTAGAAAGGAAGCAAGAGATAAAACTGGATTGGGAAGTGCTGATGAAAGAAGAGTACAGAACACAACCAATGATCCAACTTCCTTAAGTGAACCATGTATTGGAGCAACTCCTGAGAGATTGAATCAACTAGAATCTGTATAAATGGTTTACCATACCTACTTGAAAGAACACATCTTGTTGTACTTCATGACAGATGACTAGGGTTTATCATATAAGGGAAAATGCCATTCCACTGAAGTATTTTGAAGAACTGGAACATGTATTATTCTTACTTCAAGTGAATGACAAAATAACAGAAAGTGCTGCAAACTATTTGAAGAATCAGATTCAGAGACAGAAAAGGCTTTATTCTGTTAAGTCTGATAGCACATATCTTCCAAAGTACAGAGATCACAAGGGTGATATTGTTGAGATGAAGCTCAACTCTGCTAAGATTATAACTACCTTTCTGGGTTACAGGGCTGTGGAATTCAATCTTGAGTCTGACAAGGCATATTTGATCAGACTGGATCAGGACATAAGGAAAGCTAAATTAATAATCTCAGGGCTGCAATCTTTCAAACTGGTGAAGACTCTGTAGAACTTAAAGATGCTAAAAGGAGGATGATTGATGAACTCAGATATGATGAGAGATGTTTGTTGAAGAACTATCTCAGAACAACTCCTGACATCAGAGAGATCAGAAGATGAAGCCAAGTCAAGATCTACAACTACTTAAATTCTGATATGAATATAGACTGAAGTTGTTATCAGAAGTTAAAGATTGGTAAAGCTTTAAGGACTGTAAGTTGTAGTTATCTAGTCAAATTCTCATGCATTTGTACTTAATGTTTTTGACATCATCAAATATCTGTTAAAATTGTATATTATGCTAATTTACAAGTTGGGGAGATTGTTAGATATATTTGATAATGTCATGACTAATGTGATTTATGTTTAGTTTACAGATCTTACTTAAACAGGACAAATTAGTACTTAACTGAAATCAGCACTTATACTGAAGTCAGAACTTAAGTCATCAGTACTTAAGGTTCAGAAGATATTTATCAGAAGATAATATCAAGACTCAAAGGAAACGTTCAGATAAGGAAGGCAGCTGATTTACAGGAAGAGAAGATCGAGACAAACATAAGAAGAGATATGCATGAAGAAGGAATTATATGAAGAATATAATACTTGGAAGAAAAGATATCTGATTGATATATTTTAGGAAGCAGAATTATATTCCATATCAATTGGAGATTATCTTGTAACTTAGTATATAAACACAGACATAGGGTTTACACTATAAGTGTTATCACAATCGAGAAGATTATTCATTGTAACCCTAGCAGCTCTCGTGATATTTGTTCATCACTAAGAGAGGACAGTTCCATACTGTAACAGAGTTTATTGTTTTGAATAAAGTTTGTTTTCTGTTACTTGAGTTATTAAAGTTCGATTTGATTGTGCTATACACTATATTCACCCCCTCTACAGTGTGTGTGACATAACATAGTTACTTAGCCGCTAAGTAACTGCAAAAATGATCCGATTTGATACCAGTATTGGATAATTATCCAAACTGAGCTTTTTATAAAATACTTTATACGAAAATAATGTGATAATATCCCGTATTTCGAGAATACGGGTTTTTTTTGATTCACCGAAATGATTATCGTATCGAAATCTTGCGCCGGGCCGCACACGGGTCAAACCGTAATCCGGATTGAAAAAGTCAAAACACGGAAAATGTCTGGAATTACCAGATTAGGTTAGGAAGGAGTTTTTGAAAGAGTTTCGGGTTGTAAAAACGAAAAAACGGTTGAAGTCGGACGATTCCCGGCTTTATAAAATAATTTTGTAATTATTCAGAAAATAATTAATAAATTCATAAATCATTATAAAATCATATAACAGTCCAAAAATTACAAGAAAATACCTTAATTATCTATATTATATTCTGGTCATAATAAAATTAACATACTTATACTTTACCACATATCAACATCCACATAACTACATCAATCGTCAAATATTTCACCAAAAATCACATAATAGTCAAATAATAATTAAATAATAATCATTTATCGATAAAATAATTACACGCTATGTCCCGGATATTACATCCTTCCCCCCTTAAAAGGATTTTGTCCTTAGAATCACTCTAAGGATCAGATAGTGACACATTCAAGTATCTCACTTTCATTTTCTTGGGTTGATCCCTCAACCTTACAATTTTTCATAAACTTTTACTCGCAGCATCACTCATTCCTTAACAGCCTCTCGCTGACTTCATATTCTATCCGATGCTCATATAACTCAACTCAAGTCTCCAGTTTATATATAATGGAGCTAAATTACTCTTCTTGAGTATACACATATAAATACCTTATGAATCTGCTAAACGTGTGGTGATGAAGCCAACTTACACTTATCCTGACTACTTTACTGTCTCGAAAGGGCCAGTGTAATGCTTACTAATTATCTTTTCTTTGTAATTCTAGTAATTCGTGCTCACGAATGATTGCAATAGTGATTGGTTGTTGAACCTTCTTCCCACATGTTTCTTCGTTCAATTAACTTAGTTGGGTCCATTTCCAATCGCATCCGAGGCTCTTTAATCGTTCCCTTAATCTTCCTGTCCATTTGTGAATGATATACTGAAACCATAGCGTATTCGATTCCTAACGTTCTCGAAATTACTTCAAAATTAAAAATTAACGAAAAAATCTCGACCGGATATTGTTGCCACACTAACTTATCACCATATCTTATTTTCCTGGAATCACCATCGAGTATATTTGCCGAAGCGAACAGAAAAGAAAAAGAAATCTCTTACTATTTTGCAGAAAATACACTAACTTGGAGGCATCACCGGCCATAATCTAACCCATACTATCAATTATTTTAGTTCAATAGGTATATTCTGAATACTCCCACCAAATCTCACATCACACAATATTGACTATTTATAATAAATTTCCGGATCTGATAACGTACCATCGTTTTCTTTAAGCAGCAACTAACCCACTTATTGGACAATCGTTTATTAATAACAGAGAATGATTAGGTTTGGATAACCTATCAATAATGATTCAATTAATGCTTTCCTTACCTTGGGTTCTCAGGTGACATCATTATGACACTTCTTGGCGAAATATATCCATATAGTCTTTGATGTCCTGCCTTAACTCCTTCACACGTGTAACATTTGTTAATCTATCTCACCAATTTCTCTCTTCATATCTGGCCACCAATAATTATCCTTTAAATCTCTATACATATTGGTATTCCATGGATGGATTGAATATCTTGAGTTGTGAGCTTCTTGTAAAATTTCATTCTTCAATTCTGTCACTGGTGGAATCCCAAATTCTGGAACAAAGTCTGGAAATACCTTGATCATTCTTTGAATATATATATATATATATATATATATATTCCTAAAGATTAATATCTTGATCCATTATTTCCCCTTAACATTTCTTTACCTTCTCTTGGCAATTCTGGCTGAAAAGCCATACTATACATTTTTGCATTGTTAGGCTTGCAAACTCTGACTTCTAATTCTAACTTTTTGAAATTCATTGTATAATGTTTCTAATACAGTCAACACATTGAGTCCTTCCTTTCTGCTTAATGCATCTGTTACTACGTTTGCTTTTTTTGGGCGATAGTTAATGTTGCAGTCATAGTCCTTGCTCAACTCCAGCCATCTTCGCTGTCTTTCATATTACCCATATCTTATATATATCCTAGCATCTTATAAAGTTTCTTTATCACCCTTTTGATTCCACTTTCTTTCTTATCTCCGTTCTTCATTCTCATAGCTTATTCAAAACCGAATTCTTGACATTAATACTCATTTTGCTATCATTTCAAATTAGATATTAATACAAACTTTGATGCTCACAACATCCCATTCTGAAGTAAACATCAATCATCTGTATTAATACCATTTTCGATATTTAACAACAACCTAAGTATCAACTCCAATCGGAAACTGAATTAAAACTGTATCTCGCACTTTATCCAAAACAGAAATACTTGACAAATCATTTATTGTATGATTATCAAAACAATTTAGAAACAAAACGTCCTTTGATAAAACTTTGTTGCAGATGATAAAATCTCCTTGATTGTCTAATATAATCCAAATTGATGTGGTTATTAACCTCTGCTTTATTCCATCTCCCCTATTCCTTTCCTTCCTTTCTACTCGTTGCTTTATCTTAAATCTTTAGCTCTTGAAAACATTTTTCTCACTTGTCCATACAAATAACTTTTTATTTCTTTTGTCTTTTACAAGGCATATTCATCCAAGTAAAGCCTCATGCACTTGCAGCAACTTTTGAATTCTACTAGTGTTCATACCTTTTCTAAATTCCTCATTGCTTTAATTTCGGATTTGAAAGTCACATCAAAAGTTGACTTAATCTAATTGGAATCGATTTCCATCTAATCGACCATTAATTGGTAAAATTCACCAATTAACTTACTTACTTGATCAATTACACCAAGTGATGACTAGCTAGACGAAATCAAAGACCAATTATATATAGTTGGATTGGCTGTAATATTCTCTTTCAAGAACCGAGATCACAATTGTTTGGAGTATTAACATGAATATCTATAACACACGGGAGTATACTTTCCATTTTTTAGAGTAGGGTATTTTCCGAAAAATTTGGGCAGCGTCTCCGTTATATTATTGACTACCAGTCGGACTCAAGCTGACACCAACAATCAATCAAATAACCAACAATCAACCCTCCAATATACCAGTCCACTTTCACTTTCTAAACTCACCATTTCACTACCTCAAGTAATATTAGTCAGTACAACCCATGCCTCTAATTCAACTTAAGATTATAGCGAACAATTCTTATTATACCATACATTTTTCTCATATTTCTGATTATAGCAGATTATCATTACTGAGTTCAATTATAAAATTATTCTAGAATTCTTCTGGTTCTTGTTTCACTTCAAGCTCTCTAATTAACGATTTATCCATCCTTGAAAACATACACTTATTCTTATTAGTTAACTTGTTCAACTTTTGATAACCAGCACATGGTCTCCACTATCATAATTTTATGAAAGAATTCCTTTGGTTTTAAATCATCATTTCTTAAAATTTGTTATAGTTAAACCACCATACCTTCATTTCTACTTATGTCTTTCCATACTGAACCATCTTTGCTGACCCAGTTACAAGCATCGAATTTACCATAACCCACTTACTTGTGTGGGAAAGCCCAATAATTCCTTAATGAACACACTCAAAGTTTATTCATAACTAGCAATTCTTCGATCCTGAATTTTCATGACAAATATCTCCCATATGATTGAGGTATGCTTCATCTTCACAACGTATTAATCGATTATCTGGTTATTATTAAGAATTCTTCATTCGCTCCCGATGTCCAATCAATCATTTGCCTTATCCGATATACGCAACTTTGCTTTCTTCTCTAGTTAATTCACCTCATACAGCTTGCTAACTACTTCAATTTAAGCCAAAATCTCAGACTTGGAACGTATCATGTATACGATTTTCGCCCTTTGATTTGATGTCCTCGCAATAATCCCGTTATCAGCATAATGATCATTCTCTGCACGTAAATGTCCACCATTCATCGGCTTGCAATTATCTACACTTGCTATATAACTCCGTCTACTACACGGGTTCATTTCACTTTCTTTTTAAAACATTCAAAGGGAAGACCTTACACAAGAAGGAATTTGTGTATATGATTCTGATTGGAAACTTTCTGTAAGGGATAAGAGTACAAGGAAACAATCGGAAGAATTCATGAATAAACAAATCAGGATTGAAGAAGAAAGAATGAATAATGATTTGAATAGGAATGAGACAACCATATTAGTACTCAAGATGGCCAATCTTTCGTACCATATGGCACACAACACATGATTAGGTGCGTCCTACCAGACTCTTTGTCATTTCGACAAATCGTCACACCATAACACTGCTTGTCCCAATTAGAAAAAAATATTTTAAAGAAGGAATGATTTGAAAGGGATTCAACAATCACCCTATAAAGCTGATCATGAAAGAAGTTCATACTTTACTCGAGATTTATAAGAATTATAGGAAAGAATGATATCATTGGTCGTCATCCACATTACATCTGTTTACAACTTTAACGCTCGCCCAACCAATAGATCCCATTCCGAGTCATATGTCAACTTTATAAAGTTCTCAGAATTGCTTTCTTGAATTGATTATTAAATAATTTGCCATTTATTAGGTCTTGTATCTTTAGCGTCATGCTTTAACGTTCAAAATTTCTATAATTCGACCCTATTTGCACTCTTCAAGATATTTACAATCACAACTTCAAATTCCGCTTACACTACTGATCATTCAACATATCTATTCCTTTGCTAATAACATTCTTCCTTTAGAATGTATGGAGATTTCCTTAATCTCCTTTGCTCGTACTCGGCTTCTCGTGAATCAACATATTCTTCGGACTCTATGTTAGGCACAAAGCATGCGCTAATAATTCACCGCAAGTATACGCGTTCGCAAGTATACGCATTCGCATGTGTAATAGAATGATTTCTAGTTCGTTCCCATAGAGACTCTGACTAATTATGTTCAATAAACACTTACTCACCAATGTATGATTACTTCTCAATGTCAAGACAATAACACTTAAGGTTGATTAATTAATTATTAACTACTATTAACTACAAGAATAAAAAAATTAAATTAACACTTGAATTAACAATATTAAACACACATGAGATCATAACTTCATTACTACTTCATTCAATAGTTATTGTTATTATCCTCAGCATGTAACGGTGATGATATTAATCGAACAACACGAAAACTGATAAAAGCCAACTTTCGTTGCACAAGTACCATTCTACCAAGCATCCAAAATTAAGATAGAAGTTGAATAGGCATCAATTATGTGAGACCCTATATGTCTACAGAATTTGACAACATAACGATTTAAGCCCAAGTTATTCATTATGATTACACAGGGCAAGTAAACGGTTAGAGTTACCCACTAATCATGCATACAATACATGAACCTATGCTAGCATGGCAAGTTCTGAATCTCAACATTCACTGTCGCTTCATAAGAGATTAACAGGCTATCTTATATGTTCGCAACGTACATAAGACGAATAAGCACAACCTATGCTAGATATCATACAATCATCACATACCAAGGTACTTAACAATTAACTAAAGAAATCCATAGTAAATCCGCTACGACCCCATGATCACGATTAGCTCATGATAGAACTCATCATCATCATGGGTTTCATATGAAAACATGATAATCACACCACGATATAAACTAATAAAATACTTATTAAAAACCAGAGTACGTCACAAGAGTATTAAGGTTCAAAGTAAAGAAAACTAGCATCCACTGTTATAACGAATAAAAGAATCACAAGATAACGTATGCTTCCTCTTCTTCTTTGCGGTGTGCTAAAATGGTCTTCTTAATCTTCTCTCCTTGCTCCTTGCTTGTTGCTTCTTGTTACTTGTTGATACTTGTTATTGTGAAACGTCTCCCAAGAGAAGTCCATGAAACAGCACCGTCAGAAGCCCAATAGAACTCAAATTAGAAAAATCCAGATTCTAAATTTACGACCCCAAGCGGCCGTCTCAATTCCCACGCGGGCGCCTGCATCTCCAGGCAGTCTCCTGCATATCCCTGGCGGGCGCCTGCACAGCTTCTGGAAAAATCATCTTTTTGCTCCTGATTTTGCTGATTTCTTCGCATAACTCCCCGCAACTGATTCCAAGTACTCCCCTAGGTTATTATGATGAAATCTCCCTAATTACGCAAGTTATACCCTGAAATGCAAAAACGCTAGAAAAAGCATCAAATACACAAAATACTTGATTTCAAGACATCATTCAGAATATAAGAACGTTCTAAGTTGTATAAAATGCCACTTATCACACCCGAAACTTAAATCGATGCTTGTCCCAAGCGTCACGACTCAAAAATAAAATAAAAACATGCATGAATGGAAACTACATGAAATGCAGCGATCCCCATCGACGAACTAAACAACCAAACCACATGACATCTCAACAAATGCAATTAGGCGACTAAAGATCAATCAAATCACGTAAGCTAACA